>NW_025226209.1:8256-8902 GCF_018294505.1 Triticum aestivum | reverse complement strand
TTACTATATTATTGGTTCTTGTTTGGTTCTTCTCTTTGTGAGTTTTGGAGCTTATGATCATCTTGGTGACAAGCTTGAGTTCATCGAAAACGGAGTTCACTCGCATCTTCTATGATGTTTTCGATGTTGGAGGTTATGCCAGTTCTTCTCGGTTGGAGGTTTCACTCCTCTATTTGTTGGCATACCTCCCCTGCCTCTTCTTACTATATTATCGATTCTTGTTTGGTTCTTCTCTTTGTGAGTTTTGGAGCTTATGGTCATCTTGGTGACAAGCTCGAGTTCATCGAAAACGGAGTTCACTCGCATCTTCTATGATGTTTTCGATGTTGGAGGTTATGCCGGTTCTTCTCAGTTGGAGGTTTCACTCCTCTATTTGTTGGCTTACTTCCCCTGCCTCTTCTTACTATATTATCGGTTCTTGTTTGGTTCTTCTCTTTGTGCGTTTCGGAGCTTATGGTCATCTTGGTGACAAGCTCGAGTTCATCAAAAACGGAGTTCACTCGCATCTTCTATGATGTTTTCGATGTTGGAGGTTATGCCGGTTCTTCTCAGTTGGAGGTTTCACTCCTCTATTTGTTGGCATACCTCCCCTGCCTCTTCTTACTATATTATCGGTTCTTGTTTGGTTCTTCTCTTTGTGAGTTTC
>NW_025226209.1:3917-4666 GCF_018294505.1 Triticum aestivum | reverse complement strand
ATCTTGGTGACAAGCTCGAGTTCATCGAAAACGGAGTTCACTCTGCATCTTCTATGATATTTTCGATGTTGGAGGTTATGCCAGTTCTTCTCAGTTGGAGGTTTCACTCCTCTATTTGTTGGCATACCTCACCTGCCTCTTCTTACTATATTATTTGTTCTTGTTTGGTTCTTCTCTTTGTGAGTTTTGGAGCTTATGTTCATCTTGGCGACAAGCTCGAGTTCATCGAAAACGGAGTTCACTCGCATCTTCTATGATGTTTTCGATGTTGGAGGTTATGCTGGTTCTTCTCAGTTGGAGGTTTCACTCCACTATTTGTTGGCATACCTCCCCTGCCTCTTCTTACTATATTATCGGTTCTGGTTTGGTTCTTCTCTTTGTGAGTTTTGGAGCTTATGGTCATCTTGGTGACAAGCTCGAGTTCATCGAAAACGGAGTTCACTCGGATCTTCTATGATGTTTTCGATGTTGGAAGTTATGCCAGTTCATCTCAGTTGGAGGTTTCACTCCTCTATTTGTTGGCATACCTCCCCTGCCTCTTCTTACTATATTATCGGTTCTGGTTTGGTTCTTCTCTTTGTGAGTTTCGGAGCTTATGGTCATCTTGGTGACAAGCTCGAGTTCATCGAAAACGGAGTTCACTCGCATCTTCTATGATGTTTTCGATGTTGGAGGTTATGCCAGTTCTTCTTAGTTGGAGGTTTCAGTCCTCTAGTTGTTGGCATACCTCCCCTGCCTCTTCTTACTAT
>NW_025226209.1:2244-2940 GCF_018294505.1 Triticum aestivum | reverse complement strand
GTTCATCGAAAATGGAGTTCACTCGCATCTTCTATGATGTTTTCGATGTTGGAGGTTATGCTGGTTCTTCTTAGTTGGATGTTTCACTCCTCTATTTGTTGGCATACCTCCCCTTCCACTTCTTACTATATTATCGGTTCTTGTTTGGTTCTTCTCTTTGTGAGTTTTGGAGCTTATGGTCATCTTGGTGACAAGCTCGAGTTCATCGAAAACGGAGTTCACTCGCATCTTCTATGATGTTTTCGATGTTGGAGGTTATGCCGGTTCTTCTTAGTTGGAGGTTTCACTCCTCTATTTGTTGGCATACCTCCCCTGCCTCTTCTTACTATATTATCGGTTCTTGTATGGTTCTTCTCTGTGTGAGTTTTGGAGCTTATGGTCATCTTGGTGACAAGCTCGAGTTCATCGAAAATGTAACGCCCGGATAATTAAGCTAGAGTGATCCCATGCTAATGGTGCCACGTCACCACGGTTACTGCTACTAATTTATCGTTAGAACAAAAAGCGGTCCTAAATTCAAATTCAAATTAATGATAACAATAAAAGTTTTCAAAAATTAAAATAAAAATGTTTGGTTTGTACTAAATATTACAAATGTAATTATGGTGCAACAAACCCATTTATATAAAATGTCTAAATAATTTAAAATGAGTTAAAACAGAAAATAAAATAAATAAAAGAAAAGAGATAAAACAG
>NW_025226209.1:1900-2234 GCF_018294505.1 Triticum aestivum | reverse complement strand
CCCTACCTCTTCTTACTATATTATTGGTTCTTGTTTGGTTCTTCTCTTTGTGAGTTTTGGAGCTTATGGTCATCTTGGCGACAAGCTCGAGTTCATCGAAAACGGAGTTCACTCGCATCTTCTATGATGTTTTCGATGTTGGAGGTTATGCCGGTTCTTCTCAGTTGGAGGTTTCACTCCTCTATTTGTTGGCATACCTCCCCTGCCTCTTCTTACTATATTATCGGTTCTTGTTTGGTTCTTCTCTTTGTGAGTTTTGGAGCTTATGGTCATCTTGGTGACAAGCTCGAGTTCATCGAAAACGGAGTTCACTCGCATCTTCTATGATGTTTTC
>NW_025226209.1:1292-1890 GCF_018294505.1 Triticum aestivum | reverse complement strand
ATCTTGGTGACAAGCTCGAGTTCATCGAAAACGGAGTTCACTCTGCATCTTCTATGATATTTTCGATGTTGGAGGTTATGCCAGTTCTTCTCAGTTGGAGGTTTCACTCCTCTATTTGTTGGCATACCTCACCTGCCTCTTCTTACTATATTATTTGTTCTTGTTTGGTTCTTCTCTTTGTGAGTTTTGGAGCTTATGTTCATCTTGGCGACAAGCTCAAGTTCATCGAAAACGGAGTTCACTCGCATCTTCTATGATGTTTTCGATGTTGGAGGTTATGCCGGTTCTTCTCAGTTGGAGGTTTCACTCCTCTATTTGTTGGCATACCTCCCCTGCCTCTTCTTACTATATTATTGGTTCTTGTTTGGTTCTTCTCTTTGTGAGTTTTGGAGCTTATGGTCATCTTGGCGACAAGCTCGAGTTCATTCAAAATGGAGTTCACCCGCATCTTCTAAGATGTTTTCGATGTTGGAGGTTATGCTGGTTCTTCTTAGTTGGATGTTTCACTCCTCTATTTGTTGGCATACCTCCCCTGCCACTTCTTACTATATTATCGGTTCTTGTTTGGTTCTTCTCTTTGTGAGTTTTGGAGCTTATG
>NW_025226209.1:614-1282 GCF_018294505.1 Triticum aestivum | reverse complement strand
TCTTCTTACTATATTATTGGTTCTTCTCTTTGTGAGTTTTGGAGCTTATGGTCATCTTGGTGACAAGCTCGAGTTCATCGAAAATGGAGTTCACTCGCATCTTTTATGATGTTTTCGATGTTGGAGGTTATGCCGGTTCTTCTCAGTTGGAGGTTTCACTCCTCTATTTGTTGGCATACCTCCCCTGCCTCTTCTTACTATATTATCGGTTCTTGTTTGGTTCTTCCCTTTGTGAGTTTTGGAGCTTATGTTCATCTTGGTAACAAGCTCAAGTTCATCGAAAACGGAGTTCACTCGCATCTTCTATGATGTTTTCGATGTTGCAGGTTATGTCGGTTCTTCTCAGTTGGAGGTTTCACTCCTCTATTTGTTGGTATAGCTCCCCTGCCTCTTCTTACTATATTATTGGTTTTTGTTTGGTTCTTCTCTTTGTGAGTTTTGGAGCTTATGGACATCTTGGTGACAAGCTCGAGTTCATCAAAAACGAAGTTCACTTGCATCTTCTATGATGTTTTCGATGTTGGAGGTTATGTCGGTTCTTCTAAGTTGGAAGTTTCACTCCTCTATTTGTTGGCATATCTCCCCTGCCTCTTCTTACTATATTATTGGTTCTTGTTTGGTTCTTCTCTTTGTGAGTTTTGGAGCTTATGGTCATCTTGGTGACAAGC
>NW_025226209.1:0-604 GCF_018294505.1 Triticum aestivum | reverse complement strand
GATGTTTCACTCCTCTATTTGTTGGCATACCTCCCCTGCCTCTTCTTACTATATTATTGGTTCTTGTTTGGTTCTTCTCTTTGTGATTTTTGGAGGTTATGGTCATCTTGGCGACAAGCTCGAGTTCATTGAAAATGGAGTTCACTCGCATCTTCTAAGATGTTTTCGATGTTGGAGGTTATGCTGGTTCTTCTTAGTTGGATGTTTCACTCCTCTATTTGTTGGCATACCTCCCCTGCCACTTCTTACTATATTATCGGTTCTTGTTTGGTTCTTCTCTTTGTGAGTTTTGGAGCTTATGGTCATCTTGGTGACAAGCTCGAGTTCATCGAAAACGTAGTTCACTCTCATCTTCTATGATGTTTTCGATGTTGGAGGTTATGCCGGTTCTTCTCGGTTGGAGGTTTCACTCCTGTATTTTTTGGCATACCTCCCCTGCCTCTTCTTACCATATTATCGGTTCTTGCTTGGTTCTTCTCTTTGTGAGTTTTGGAGCTTATGGTCATCTTGGTGACAAGCTCGAGTTCATCGAAAACGGAGTTCACTCGCATCTTCTATGATGTTTTCGATGTTGGAGGTTATGCCGGTTCTTCTCAGTTGGAGG
>NW_025226208.1:48612-49190 GCF_018294505.1 Triticum aestivum | reverse complement strand
GAGGCAGGGAGGTATGCCAACAAATAGAGGAGTGAAACCTCCAACTTAGAAGAACCGGCATAACCTCCAACATCGAAAACATCATAGAAGAGGCGAGTGAACTCCGTTTACGATGAACTCGAGCTTGTCACCAAGATGGCCATAAGCTGCAAAACTCACAAAGAGAAGAACCAAACAAGAACCAATAATATAGTAAGAAGAGGCAGCGGAGGTATGCCAACAAATAGAGGAGTAAACCCTCCAACTGAGAAGAACCGACATAACCTCATACATCGAAAACATCATAGAAGATGCGAGTGAACTCCGTTTTCGATGAACTCGAGCTTGTCACCAACATGAACATAAGCTCGAAAACTCACAAAGAGAAGAACCAAACACGAACCAATAATATAGTCAGAAGAGGCAGGGGAGGTATGCAAACAAATAGAGGAGTGAAACCTCTAACTGAGAAGAACCGGCATAACCTCCAACGTCGTAAACATCATAGAAGAGGCGAGTGAACTCCGTTTTCGATGAACTCGTGCTTGTCACCAAGATGACCATAAGCTCCAAAACTCACAAAGAGAAGAACCAAACAA
>NW_025226208.1:47812-48336 GCF_018294505.1 Triticum aestivum | reverse complement strand
CACCAAGATGGCCATCAGCTCCAAAACTCACAAAGAGAAGAACCAAACAAGAATCGATAATATAGTAAGAAGAGGCAGGGGAGGCATGTCAACAAATAGAGGAGTGAAACCTCCAACTAAGAAGAAACGGCATAACCTCCGACATCGAAAACATCATAGAAGATGCGAGTGAACTCCGTTTTCGATGAACTCGAGCTTGTCACCAAGATGACCATAAGCTCAAAAACTCACAAAGAGAAGAACCAAACAAGGACCAATAATATAGTAAGAAGAGGCAGGGGAGGTATGCAAACAAATAGAGGAGTGAAACCTCCAACTGAGAAGAACCGACATAACCTCCAACATCGTAAACATCATAGAAGAGGCGAGTGAACTCCGTTTTCGATGAACTCGTGCTTGTCACCAAGATGACCATAAGATCCAAAACTCACAAACAGAAGAACCAAACAAGAACCGATAATATAGTAAGAAGAGACAGGGAGGTATGCCAACAAATAGAGGAGTGAAACCTCCAAATTAGAAGA
>NW_025226208.1:47236-47802 GCF_018294505.1 Triticum aestivum | reverse complement strand
ATGCGAGTGAACTCCGTTTTCGACGAACTCGATCTTGTCACCAAGATGACCATAAGCGCCAAAACTCACAAAGAGAAGAACCAAAGAAGAACCAATAATATAGTAAGAAGAGGCAGGGGAGGTATGCCAACAAATAGAGGAGTGAACCCTCCAACTGAGAAGAACCAACATAACCTCCAACATCGAAAACATCATAGAAGATGTGAGTGAACTCCGTTTTCGATGAACTCTAGCTTGTCACCAAGATGACCATAAGCTCCAAAACTCACAAAGAGAAGAACCAAACAAGAATTAATAATATAGTAAGAAGAGGCAGGGGAGGTATGCCAACAAATAGAGGAGTGAAACCTCCAACTGAGAAGAACCGGCATGACCTCCAACATCGAAAACATCATAGAAGATGCGAGTGAACTCCGTTTTCGATGAACTCGAGCTTGTCACCAAGATGACCATAAGCTCCAAAACACACAAAGAGAAGAACCAAACAAGAACCAATAATATAGTAAGAAGAGGCAGGGGAGGTATGCCAACAAATAGAGGAGTGAAACCTCCAACTAAGAAGAACC
>NW_025226208.1:46459-47226 GCF_018294505.1 Triticum aestivum | reverse complement strand
CACAAAGAGAAGAACCAAACAAGAACCGATAATATAGAAAGAAGAGGCAGGGGAGGTATGCCAACCAATAGAGGAGTGAAACCTCCAACTGAGAAGAACCGGCATAACCTCCAACATCGAAAACATCATAGAAGATGCGAGTGAACTCCGTTTTCGATGAACTTGAGCTTGTCACCAAAATGAACATAAGTTCCAAAACTCACAAAGAGAAGAACCAAACAGGAACCAATAATATAGTCAGAAGAGGCAGGGGAGGTATGCCAACAAATAGAGGAATGAAACTTCCAACTCAGAAGAACCGGCATAACCTCCAACATCGTAAACATCATAGAAGAGGCGAGTGAACTCCGTTTTCGATGAACTCATGCTTGTCACCAAGATGACCATAAGCTCCAAAACTCACAAAGAGAAGAACCAAACAAGAACCGATAATATAGTCAGAAGAGGCAGGGAGGTATGCCAACAAATAGAGGAGTGAAACCTCCAACTTAGAAGAACCGGTATAACCTCCAACATCGAAAACATCATAGAAGAGGCGAGTGAAGTCCGTTTTCGATGAACTCGAGCTTGTCACCAAGATGGCCATAAGGTGCAAAACTCACAAAGAGAAGAACCAAACAAGAACCAATAATATAGTAAGAAGAGGCAGGGGAGGTATGCCAACAAATAGACGAGTGAAACCTCCAACTGAGAAGAACCGGCATAACCTCCAACATCGAAAACATCATAGAAGGTGCGAGTGAACTCCGTTTTGGATGAACTCGAGC
>NW_025226208.1:45951-46449 GCF_018294505.1 Triticum aestivum | reverse complement strand
CCTCCAACTTAGAAGAACCGGTATAACCTCCAACATCGAAAACATCATAGAAGAGGCGAGTGAAGTCCGTTTTCGATGAACTCGAGCTTGTCACCAAGATGGCCATAAGGTGCAAAACTCACAAAGAGAAGAACCAAACAAGAACCAATAATATAGTAAGAAGAGGCAGGGGAGGTATGCCAACAAATAGAGGAGTGAAACCTCCAACTGAGAAGAACCGGCATAACCTCCAACATCGAAAACATCATAGAAGATGCGAGTGAACTCCGTTTTCGATGAACTCGAGCTTGTCACCAACATGAACATAAGCTCCAAAACTCACAAAGAGAAGAACCAAACACGAACCAATAATATAGTAAGAAGAGGCAGGGGAGGTATGCCAACAAATAGAGGAGTGAAACCTCCAACTGAGAAGAACCGGCATAACCTCCAACATCGAAAACATCGTAGAAGATGCGAGTGAACTCCGTTTTCGATGAACTCGAGCTTGTCACCAAG
>NW_025226208.1:44314-44880 GCF_018294505.1 Triticum aestivum | reverse complement strand
ATGCGAGTGAACTCCGTTTTCGACGAACTCGATCTTGTCACCAAGATGACCATAAGCGCCAAAACTCACAAAGAGAAGAACCAAAGAAGAACCAATAATATAGTAAGAAGAGGCAGGGGAGGTATGCCAACAAATAGAGGAGTGAACCCTCCAACTGAGAAGAACCAACATAACCTCCAACATCGAAAACATCATAGAAGATGTGAGTGAACTCCGTTTTCGATGAACTCTAGCTTGTCACCAAGATGACCATAAGCTCCAAAACTCACAAAGAGAAGAACCAAACAAGAATTAATAATATAGTAAGAAGAGGCAGGGGAGGTATGCCAACAAATAGAGGAGTGAAACCTCCAACTGAGAAGAACCGGCATGACCTCCAACATCGAAAACATCATAGAAGATGCGAGTGAACTCCGTTTTCGATGAACTCGAGCTTGTCACCAAGATGACCATAAGCTCCAAAACACACAAAGAGAAGAACCAAACAAGAACCAATAATATAGTAAGAAGAGGCAGGGGAGGTATGCCAACAAATAGAGGAGTGAAACCTCCAACTAAGAAGAACC
>NW_025226208.1:43537-44304 GCF_018294505.1 Triticum aestivum | reverse complement strand
CACAAAGAGAAGAACCAAACAAGAACCGATAATATAGAAAGAAGAGGCAGGGGAGGTATGCCAACCAATAGAGGAGTGAAACCTCCAACTGAGAAGAACCGGCATAACCTCCAACATCGAAAACATCATAGAAGATGCGAGTGAACTCCGTTTTCGATGAACTTGAGCTTGTCACCAAAATGAACATAAGTTCCAAAACTCACAAAGAGAAGAACCAAACAGGAACCAATAATATAGTCAGAAGAGGCAGGGGAGGTATGCCAACAAATAGAGGAATGAAACTTCCAACTCAGAAGAACCGGCATAACCTCCAACATCGTAAACATCATAGAAGAGGCGAGTGAACTCCGTTTTCGATGAACTCATGCTTGTCACCAAGATGACCATAAGCTCCAAAACTCACAAAGAGAAGAACCAAACAAGAACCGATAATATAGTCAGAAGAGGCAGGGAGGTATGCCAACAAATAGAGGAGTGAAACCTCCAACTTAGAAGAACCGGTATAACCTCCAACATCGAAAACATCATAGAAGAGGCGAGTGAAGTCCGTTTTCGATGAACTCGAGCTTGTCACCAAGATGGCCATAAGGTGCAAAACTCACAAAGAGAAGAACCAAACAAGAACCAATAATATAGTAAGAAGAGGCAGGGGAGGTATGCCAACAAATAGACGAGTGAAACCTCCAACTGAGAAGAACCGGCATAACCTCCAACATCGAAAACATCATAGAAGGTGCGAGTGAACTCCGTTTTGGATGAACTCGAGC
>NW_025226208.1:41048-41572 GCF_018294505.1 Triticum aestivum | reverse complement strand
CACCAAGATGGCCATCAGCTCCAAAACTCACAAAGAGAAGAACCAAACAAGAATCGATAATATAGTAAGAAGAGGCAGGGGAGGCATGTCAACAAATAGAGGAGTGAAACCTCCAACTAAGAAGAAACGGCATAACCTCCGACATCGAAAACATCATAGAAGATGCGAGTGAACTCCGTTTTCGATGAACTCGAGCTTGTCACCAAGATGACCATAAGCTCAAAAACTCACAAAGAGAAGAACCAAACAAGGACCAATAATATAGTAAGAAGAGGCAGGGGAGGTATGCAAACAAATAGAGGAGTGAAACCTCCAACTGAGAAGAACCGACATAACCTCCAACATCGTAAACATCATAGAAGAGGCGAGTGAACTCCGTTTTCGATGAACTCGTGCTTGTCACCAAGATGACCATAAGATCCAAAACTCACAAACAGAAGAACCAAACAAGAACCGATAATATAGTAAGAAGAGACAGGGAGGTATGCCAACAAATAGAGGAGTGAAACCTCCAAATTAGAAGA
>NW_025226208.1:39016-39817 GCF_018294505.1 Triticum aestivum | reverse complement strand
ACGAACCAATAATATAGTCAGAAGAGGCAGGGGAGGTATGCAAACAAATAGAGGAGTGAAACCTCCAACTGAGATGAACCTGCATAACCTCCAACATCGTAAACAACATAGAAGAGGCGAGTCAACTCCGTTTTCGATGAACTCGTGCTTGTCACGAGATGACCATAAGCTCCAAAACTCACAAAGAGAGGAACCAAACAAGAACCGGTAATATAGTAAGAAGAGGCAGGGAGGTATGCCAACAAATAGAGGAGTGAAACCTCCAAATTAGAAGAACCGGCATAACCTCCAACATCGAAAACATCATAGAAGATGCGAGTGAACTCCGTTTTCGATGAACTCGAGCTTGTCACCAAGATGGCCATAAGCTCCAAAACTCACAAAGAGAAGAACCAAACAAGAACCGATAATATAGTAAGAAGTGGCAGGGGAGGCATGTCAACAAATAGAGGAGTGAAACCTCCAACTGAGAAGAACCGGCATAACCTCCAACATCGAAAACATCATAGAAGATGCGAGTGAACTCTGTTTCGATGAACTCGAGCTTGTCACCAAGATGACCATAAGCTCAAAAACTCACAAAGAGAAGAACCAAACAAGAACCAATAATATAGTAAGAAGAGGCAGGGGAGGTATGCAAAAAAATAGAGGAGTGAAACCTCCAACTCAGAAGAACCGGCATAACCTCCAACATCGAAAACATCATAGAAGATGCGAGTGAACTCCGTTTTCGATGAACTCAATCTTGTCACCAAGATGACCATAAGCTCCAAAACTCACAAAGAGAAGAACCAAACAAGA
>NW_025226208.1:38220-38854 GCF_018294505.1 Triticum aestivum | reverse complement strand
CAAATAAAGGAGTGAAACCTCCAACTGAGAAGAACCGGCATAACCTCCAACATCGAAAACATCATAAAAGAGGCGAGTGAACTCCGTTTTCGATGAACTCGTGCTTGTCACCAAGATGACCATAAGCTCCAAAACTCACAAAGAGAAGAACCAAACAAGAACTGATAATATAGTCAGAAGAGGTAGGGGAGGTATGCCAACAAACAGAGGAGTGAAACCTCCAACTGAGAAGAACCGACATAACCTCCAACATCGAAAACATCATAGAAGATGCGAGTGAACTCCGTTTTCGATGAAATCGAGCTTGTGACCAACATGAACATAAGCTCCAAAACTCACAAAGAGAAGAACCAAACACGAACCAATAATATAGTCAGAAGAGGTAGGGGAGGTATGCAAACAAATAGAGGAGTAAAACCTCCAACTGAGAAGAACGGGCATAACCTCCCACATCGAAAACATCATAGAAGAGGCGAGTGAACTCCGTTTTCGATGAACTCGTGCTTGTCACCAAGATGACCATAAGCTCCAAAACTCACAAAGAGAAGAACCAAACAAGAACCGATAATATAGTAAGAAGAGGCAGGGAGGTATGCCAACAAATAGAGGAGTGAAACCTGCAAATTAGAAGAAC
>NW_025226208.1:37686-38210 GCF_018294505.1 Triticum aestivum | reverse complement strand
CACCAAGATGGCCATCAGCTCCAAAACTCACAAAGAGAAGAACCAAACAAGAATCGATAATATAGTAAGAAGAGGCAGGGGAGGCATGTCAACAAATAGAGGAGTGAAACCTCCAACTAAGAAGAAACGGCATAACCTCCGACATCGAAAACATCATAGAAGATGCGAGTGAACTCCGTTTTCGATGAACTCGAGCTTGTCACCAAGATGACCATAAGCTCAAAAACTCACAAAGAGAAGAACCAAACAAGGACCAATAATATAGTAAGAAGAGGCAGGGGAGGTATGCAAACAAATAGAGGAGTGAAACCTCCAACTGAGAAGAACCGACATAACCTCCAACATCGTAAACATCATAGAAGAGGCGAGTGAACTCCGTTTTCGATGAACTCGTGCTTGTCACCAAGATGACCATAAGATCCAAAACTCACAAACAGAAGAACCAAACAAGAACCGATAATATAGTAAGAAGAGACAGGGAGGTATGCCAACAAATAGAGGAGTGAAACCTCCAAATTAGAAGA
>NW_025226208.1:36875-37676 GCF_018294505.1 Triticum aestivum | reverse complement strand
ACGAACCAATAATATAGTCAGAAGAGGCAGGGGAGGTATGCAAACAAATAGAGGAGTGAAACCTCCAACTGAGATGAACCTGCATAACCTCCAACATCGTAAACAACATAGAAGAGGCGAGTCAACTCCGTTTTCGATGAACTCGTGCTTGTCACGAGATGACCATAAGCTCCAAAACTCACAAAGAGAGGAACCAAACAAGAACCGGTAATATAGTAAGAAGAGGCAGGGAGGTATGCCAACAAATAGAGGAGTGAAACCTCCAAATTAGAAGAACCGGCATAACCTCCAACATCGAAAACATCATAGAAGATGCGAGTGAACTCCGTTTTCGATGAACTCGAGCTTGTCACCAAGATGGCCATAAGCTCCAAAACTCACAAAGAGAAGAACCAAACAAGAACCGATAATATAGTAAGAAGTGGCAGGGGAGGCATGTCAACAAATAGAGGAGTGAAACCTCCAACTGAGAAGAACCGGCATAACCTCCAACATCGAAAACATCATAGAAGATGCGAGTGAACTCTGTTTCGATGAACTCGAGCTTGTCACCAAGATGACCATAAGCTCAAAAACTCACAAAGAGAAGAACCAAACAAGAACCAATAATATAGTAAGAAGAGGCAGGGGAGGTATGCAAAAAAATAGAGGAGTGAAACCTCCAACTCAGAAGAACCGGCATAACCTCCAACATCGAAAACATCATAGAAGATGCGAGTGAACTCCGTTTTCGATGAACTCAATCTTGTCACCAAGATGACCATAAGCTCCAAAACTCACAAAGAGAAGAACCAAACAAGA
>NW_025226208.1:35932-36865 GCF_018294505.1 Triticum aestivum | reverse complement strand
GTTTTCGATGAACTCAAGCTTGTCACCAACATGAACATAAGCTCGAAAACTCACAAAGAGAAGAACCAAACATGAACCAATAATATAGTCAGAAGAGGCAGGGGAGGTATGCAAACAAATAGAGGAGTGAAACCTCTAACTGAGAAGAACCGGCATAACCTCCAACATCGTAAACATCATAGAAGAGGCGAGTGAACTCCGTTTTCGATGAACTCATGCTTGTCACCAAAATGACCATAAGCTCCAAAACTCACAAAGAGAAGAACCAAACAAGAACCAATAATACAGTAAGAAGAGGCACGGAGGTATGCCAACAAATAGAGGAGTGAAACCTCCAAATTAGAAGAACCGGCATAACCTCCAACATCAAAAACATCATAGAAGATGCGAGTGAACTCCATTTTCGTTGAACTCGAGCTTGTCACCAAGATGGCCATAAGCTCCAAAACTCACAAAGAGAAGAACCAAACAAGAACCAATAATATTGTAAGAAGAGGCAGGGGAGGCATGTCAACAAATAGAGGAGTGAAACCTCCAACTGAGAAGAACCGGAATAACTCCCAACATCGAAAACATCATAAAAGATGCGAGTGAACTCCGTTTTCGATGAACTCGAGCTTGTCACCAACATGAACATAAGCTCCAAAACTCACATAGAGAAGAACCAAACACGAACCAATAATATAGTCAGAAGAGGCAGGGGAGGTATGCCAACAAATAAAGGAGTGAAACCTCCAACTGAGAAGAACCGGCATAACCTCCAACATCGAAAACATCATAGAAGAGGCGAGTGAACTCCGTTTTCGATGAACTCGTGCTTGTCACCAAGATGACCATAAGCTCCAAAACTCACAAAGAGAAGAACCAAACAAGAACCGATAATATAGTAAGAAGAGGCAGGGGAGGTATGCCAACAAATAGAGGAGTGAAACC
>NW_025226208.1:29431-29946 GCF_018294505.1 Triticum aestivum | reverse complement strand
AAACTCACAAAGAGAAGAACCAAACAAGAACCGATAATATAGTAAGAAGAGGCAGGGGAGGTGTGCCAACAAATAGAGTAGTGAAACCTCCAACCGAGAAGAACCGGCATAACCTCCAACAAGGAATACATCATAGAAGATGCGAGTGAACTCCGTTTTCGATGAACTCGAGCTTGTCACCAAGATGGCCATAAGCTCCAAAACTCATAAAGAGAAGAACCAAACAAGAACTGATAATATAGTAAGAAGAGGCAAGGAAGGTATGCCAACAAATAGAGGATTGAAACCCCCAACTGAGAAGAACCGGCATAACCTCCAACATCGAAAACATCATAGAAGATGCGAGTGAACTCCTTTTTTGATGAACTCGAGATTGTCACCAAGATGACCATAAGCTCCAAAACTCACAAAGACAAGCACCAATCAAGAACCAATAATTTAGTGAGAAGAAGCAGGGGAGGTATGCCAACAAATAGAGGAGTGAAACCTCCAACTGAGAAGAACCGACATAACAT
>NW_025226208.1:28568-29088 GCF_018294505.1 Triticum aestivum | reverse complement strand
AACCGGTATAAGCTCCAACATCGAAAATATCATAGAAGATGCGAGTGAACTCCGTTTTCGATGAACTCGAGCTTGTCACCAAGATGACCATAAGGTCCAAAACTCACAAAGAGAAGAACCAAACAAGAACCGATAATATAGTAAGAAGAGGCAGGGGAGGTATGCCAACAAATAGAGGAGTGAAACCTCCAACTAAGAAGAACCGACATAACCTCCAACATCGAAAACATCATAGAAGATGCGAGTGAACTCTGTTTTCGATGAACTGGAGCTTGTTACCAAGATGACCATAAGCTCCAAAACTCACAAAGAGAAGAACCAAACAAGAACCAATAATATAGTAAGAAGAGGCAGGGGAGGTATGCCAACAAATAGAGGAGAGAAACCTCCAACCGAGAAGAACCGGCATAACCTCCAACATCGAAAACATCATAGAAGAGGCGAGTGAACTCTGTTTTTGATGAACTCAAGTTTGTCACCAAGATGACCATAAGCTCCAAAACTCACAAAGAGAAGAACC
>NW_025226208.1:26790-27109 GCF_018294505.1 Triticum aestivum | reverse complement strand
AACATCATAGAAGATGCGACTGAACTCCATTTTCGATGAACTTGAGCTTGTCCCCAAGATGACCATAAGCTCAAAAACTCATAAAGAGAAGAACCAAACAAGAACCGATAATATAGTAAGAAGAGGCAGGGGAGGTATGCCAACAAATAGAGGAGTGAAACCTCCAACTGAGAAGAACCGGCATAACCTCCAACATCAAAAACATCATAGAAGATGCGAGTGAACTCAGTTTTCGCTGAACTCCAGCTTGTCACCAAGATGACCATAAGCTCCAAAACTCACAAAGAGAAGAACCAAACAAGAACTGATAATATAGGAA
>NW_025226208.1:25656-26356 GCF_018294505.1 Triticum aestivum | reverse complement strand
AAGAGGCAGGGGAGGTATGCCAACAAATAGAGGAGTGAAACTTCCAACTCAGAAGAACCGGCATAACCTCCAACATCGTAAATATCATAGAAGAGGCGAGTGAACTCCGTTTTCGATGAACTCATGCTTGTCACCAAGATGACCATAAGCTCCAAAACTCACAAAGAGAAGAACAAAACAAGAACCGATAATATAGTCAGAAGAGGCAGGGAGGTATGCCAACAAATAGAGGAGTGAAACCTGCAACTTAGAAGAACCGGCATAACCTCCAACATCAAAAACATCATAGAAGATGCGAGTGAACTCCATTTTCGATGAACTCGAGCTTGTCACCAAGATGACCATAAGCTCCAAAACTCACAAAGAGAAGAACCAAACAAGAACCGATAATATAGAAAGAAGAGGCAGGGGAGGTATGCCAACCAATAGAGGAGTGAAACCTCCAACTGAGAAGAAGCAGCATAACCTCCAACATCAAAAACATCATAGAAGATGCGAGTGAACTCCGTTTTCGATGAACTTGAGCTTGTCACCAACATGAAAATAAGCTCCAAAACTCACAAAGAGAAGAACCAAACACGAACCAATAATATAGTCAGAAGAGGCAGGGGAGGTATGCCAACAAATAGAGGAGTGAAACTTCCAACTCAGAAGAACTGGCATAACCTCCAACATCGTAAATATCATAGAAGAGGCAAGT
>NW_025226208.1:24742-25330 GCF_018294505.1 Triticum aestivum | reverse complement strand
TCACAAAGAGAAGAACCAAACAAGAACCGATAATATAGTAAGAAGAGGCAGGGGAGGTATGCCAACAAATAGAGGAGTGAAACCTCCAAATGAGAAGAACCGGCATAACTTCCAACATTGAAAACATCATAGAAGATGCGAGTGAACTCCGCTTTCGATGAACTCGAGCTTGTCACCAAGATGACCATAAGCTCCAAAACCCACAAAGAGAAGAACCAAACAAGAGCCGATAATATAGTAAGAAGAGGAAGGGGAGGTATGCCAACAAATAGAGGAGTGAAACCTCCAACTGAGAAGAACCGGCATAACCTCCAACATCGAAAACATCATAGAAGATGCGAGTGAACTCCGTTTTCGATGAACTCAAGCTTGTCACCAAGATGACCATAAGCTCCAAAACTCACAAAGAGAAGAACCAAACAAGAACCAATAATATAGTAATAACAGGCAGGGGAGGTATGCCAACAAATAGAGGAGTGAAACCTCCAACTGAGAAGAACCGGCATAACCTCCAACATCGAAAACATCATAGAAGATGCGAGTGAACTCCGTTTTCGATGAACTCGAGCTTGTTACCAAGATGACCAT
>NW_025226208.1:19882-20461 GCF_018294505.1 Triticum aestivum | reverse complement strand
CAACAAATAGAGGAGTGAAACCTCCAACTGAGAAGAACCGGCATAACCTCCAACATCGAAAACATCATAGAAGATGCGAGTGAACTCCGTTTTCGATGAAATCGAGCTTGTCACCAAGATGACCATAAGCTCCAAAACTCACAAAGAGAAGAACCAAACAAGAACCGATAATATAGTAAGAAGAGGAAGGGGAGGTATGCCAACAAATAGAGGAGTGAAACCTCCAACTGAGAAGAACCGACATAACCTCCAACATCGAAAACATCATAGAAGATGCGAGTGAACTCGGTTTTCGATGAACTTGAGCTTGTCACCAACATGAACATAACCTCCAAAACTCACAAAGAGAAGAACCAAACACGAACCAATAATATAGTCAGAAGAGGCAGGGGAGGTATGCCAACAAATAGAGGAGTGAAACTTCCAACTCAAAAGAACCGGCATAACCTCCAACATCGTAAATATCATAGAAGAGGCGAGTGAACTCCGTTTTCGATGAACTCATGCTTGTCACCAAGATGACCATAAGCTCCAAAACTCACAAAGAGAAGAACCAAACACGAACCAATAATATAGTCA
>NW_025226208.1:16057-16621 GCF_018294505.1 Triticum aestivum | reverse complement strand
CAAACAAGAACCAATAATATAGGAAGAAGAGGCAGGGGAGGTATGCCAACAAATAGACGAGTGAAACCTCCAACTAAGAAGAACTGGCATAAACTCCAACATCGAAAACATCATAGAAGATGCGAGTGAACTCCGTTTTTGATGAACTTGAGCTTGTCACCAAGATGACCATAAGCTCCAAAACTCACAAAGAGAAAAACCAAACAAGAACCAATAATACAGTAAGAAGAGGCAGGGGAGGTATGCCAACAAATAGAGGAGTGAAACCTCCAACTGAGAAGAACTGGCATAACCTCCAACATCGAAAACATCATAGAAGATGCGAGTGAACTCCGTTTTCGATGAACTCGAGATTGTCACCAAGATGACCATAAGCTCCAAAACTCACAAAAACCAGAACCAAACAAGAACCGATAATATAGTAAGAAGAGGCAGGGGAGGTATGCCAACAAATATAGGAGTGAAACCTCCAACCGAGAAGAACCGGCATAACCTCCAACATCGAAAACATCATAGAAGATGTGAGTGAACTCCATTTTCGATGAACTCGAGCTTGTCACCAAG
>NW_025226208.1:15508-16047 GCF_018294505.1 Triticum aestivum | reverse complement strand
GATGCGAGTGAACTCCGTTTTCGATGAACTTGAGCTTGTCACCAAGAAGACCATAAGCTTCAAAACTCACATAGAGAAGAACCAAACAAGAACCAATAATATAGGAAGAAGAGGCAGGGGAGGTATGCAAACAAATAGAGGAGTGAAACCTCCAACTGAGAAGAACTGGCATAAACTCCAACATCGAAAACATCACAGAAGATGCGAGTGAACTCCGTTTTTGATGAAGTTGAGCTTGTCACCAAGATGACCATAAGCTCCAAAACTCACAAAGAGAAGAACCAAACAAGAACCAATAATATAGTAAGAAGAGGCAGGGGAGGTATGCCAACAAATAGAGGAGTGAAACCTCCAACTGAGAAGAACCGGCATAACCTCCAACATCGAAAACATCATAGATGATGCGAGTGAACTCCGTTTTCGATGAACTCGAGATTGTCACCACGATGACCATAAGCTCCAAAACTCACAAAGACAAGATCCAAACAAGAACCAATAATATAGTGAGAAGAGGCAGGGGAGGTATGCCAACAAATAGA
>NW_025226208.1:14879-15498 GCF_018294505.1 Triticum aestivum | reverse complement strand
GAGGAGTGAAACTTCCAACTCAGAAGAACCGGCATAACCTCCAACATCGTAAATATCATAGAAGGGGCGAGTGAACTCCGTTTTCGATGAACTCATGCTTGTCACCAAGATGACCATAAGCTCCAAAACTCACAAAGAGAAGAACAAAACAAGAACCGATAATATAGTCAGAAGAGGCAGGGAGGTATGCCAACAAATAGAGGAGTGAAACCTGCAACTTAGAAGAACCGGCATAACCTCCAACATCGAAAACATCATAGAAGAGGCGAGTGAACTCCATTTTCGATGAACTCGAGCTTGTCACCAAGATGGCCATAAGCTGCAAAACTCACAAAGAGAAGAACCAAACAAGAACCAATAATATAGTAAGAAGAGGCAGGGGAGGTATGCCAACAAATAGAGGAGTGAAACATCCAACTGAGAAGAACCGTCATAACCTCCAACATCGAAAACATCATAGAAGATGCGAGTGAACTCCGTTTTCGATGAACTCGAGCTTGTTACCAAGATGACCATAAGCTCCAAAACTCACAAAGAGAAGAACCAAACAAGAACCGATAATATAGTAAGAAGAGGCAGGGGAGGTATGCCAACAAATAGAGGAGTGAAACCTCCAACT
>NW_025226208.1:13783-14869 GCF_018294505.1 Triticum aestivum | reverse complement strand
CTCAATCTTGTCACCAAGATGACCATAAGCTCCAAAACTCACAAAGAGAAGAACCAAACAAGAACCGATAATATAGTAAGAAGAGGCAGGGGAGGTATGCCAACAAATAGAGGATTGAAACCTCCAACCGACAAGAACCGGCATAACCTCCAACATCGAAAACATCATAGAAGATGCGAGTGAACTCCGTTTTCGATGAACTCGAGCTTGTCACCAAGATGGCCATAAGCTCCAAAACTCACAAAGAGAAGAACCAAACAAGAACCGATAATATAGTAAGAAGTGGCAGGGGAGGCATGTCATCAAATAGAGGAGTGAAACCTCCAACTGAGAAGAACCGGCATAACCTCCAACATCGAAAACATCATAGAAGATGCGAGTGAACTCTGTTTCGATGAACTCGAGCTTGTCACCAAGATGACCATAAGCTGAAAAACTCACAAAGAGAAGAACCAAACAAGAACCAATAATATATTCAGAAGAGGCAGGGGAGGTATGCAAAAAAATAGAGGAGTGAAACCTCCAACTGAGAAGAACCGGCATAACCTCCAACATCGAAAACATCATAGAAGATGCGAGTGAACTCCGTTTTCGATGAACTCAATCTTGTCACCAAGATGACCATAAGCTCCAAAACTCACAAAGAGAAGAACCAAACAAGAACCGATAATATAGTAAGAAGAGGCAGGGGAGGTATGCCAACAAATAGAGGATTGAAACCTCCAACCGAGAAGAACCGGCATAACCTCCAACATCGAAAACATCATAGAAGAGGCGAGTGAACTCTGTTTTCGATGAACTCAAGTTTGTCACCAAGATGACCATAAGCTCCAAAACTCACAAAGAGAAGAGCCAAACAAGAACCGATAATATAGTAAGAAGAGGCAGGGGAGGTATGCCAACAAATAGAGGAGTGAAATCTCCAACTGAGAAGAACCGGCATAACCTCCATCATCGAAAACATCATAGAAGATGCGAGTGAACTCCGTTTTCGATGAACTCAAGCTTGTCACCAAGATGACCATAAGCTCCAAAACACACAAAGAGAAGAACCAAACAAGAACCGATAATATAGAAAGAAGAGGC
>NW_025226208.1:13073-13773 GCF_018294505.1 Triticum aestivum | reverse complement strand
AAGAGGCAGGGGAGGTATGCCAACAAATAGAGGAGTGAAACTTCCAACTCAGAAGAACCGGCATAACCTCCAACATCGTAAATATCATAGAAGAGGCGAGTGAACTCCGTTTTCGATGAACTCATGCTTGTCACCAAGATGACCATAAGCTCCAAAACTCACAAAGAGAAGAACAAAACAAGAACCGATAATATAGTCAGAAGAGGCAGGGAGGTATGCCAACAAATAGAGGAGTGAAACCTGCAACTTAGAAGAACCGGCATAACCTCCAACATCAAAAACATCATAGAAGATGCGAGTGAACTCCATTTTCGATGAACTCGAGCTTGTCACCAAGATGACCATAAGCTCCAAAACTCACAAAGAGAAGAACCAAACAAGAACCGATAATATAGAAAGAAGAGGCAGGGGAGGTATGCCAACCAATAGAGGAGTGAAACCTCCAACTGAGAAGAAGCAGCATAACCTCCAACATCAAAAACATCATAGAAGATGCGAGTGAACTCCGTTTTCGATGAACTTGAGCTTGTCACCAACATGAAAATAAGCTCCAAAACTCACAAAGAGAAGAACCAAACACGAACCAATAATATAGTCAGAAGAGGCAGGGGAGGTATGCCAACAAATAGAGGAGTGAAACTTCCAACTCAGAAGAACTGGCATAACCTCCAACATCGTAAATATCATAGAAGAGGCAAGT
>NW_025226208.1:0-12620 GCF_018294505.1 Triticum aestivum | reverse complement strand
GAACTCCATTTTTGATGAACTCGAGCTTGTCACCAACATGAACATAAGCTCCAAAACTCACAAAGAGAAGAACCAAACACGAACCAATAATATAGTCAGAAGAGGCAGGGGAGGTATGCCAACATATAGAGGAGTGAAACCTCCAACTGAGAAGAATCGGCATAACCTCCAACATCGAAAACATCATAGAAGAGGCGAGTGAACTCCGTTTTTGATGAACTCATGCTTGTCACCAAGATGACCATAAGCTCCAAAACTCACAAAGAGAAGAACCAAACAAGAACTGATAATATAGTAAGAAGATGCAAGGAGGTATGCCAACAAATAGAGGTGTGAAACCTCCAACTTAGAAGAACCCGCATAACCGCCAACATCGAAAACATCATAGAAGATGCGAGTGAACTCCGTTTTCGATGAACTCGAGTTTGTCACCAAGATGGCCATAAGCTCCAAAACTCACAAAGAGAAGAACCAAACAAGAACCAATAATATAGTAAGAAGAGGCAGGGAAGGTATGTCAACAAATAGAGGAGTGAAACTGTGACGCTTCGAGACCGTTGTGCCAGGTGTCTTCCTGTTATTCGCTATTGTTGCCATGTCATTCGCTCGCGTGTTGCATCTTGTCATGTCATCATGTGCATTGCATCATCATGTTTTGAAAACTTGCATCCGTCCCGGTCTCCTCGTTCCTTCCGTTGTCCGTTCTGAGCCCAGACACACTTGCACGTGCCCGCGGCATCTCCGAAATATTATTTTTCTAAGTGGCCGGATAATGTTCTCGGAATGGGATGAAAGTTGGCGTGTGGTCTTATTATAGTGTAGATAGACCGCCTGTCAAGTTTCATCGCATTCGGAGTTCGTTTGATAGCCCAATCATTAAACTATAGCGGCAATATAGCCGGCCTAACGTCGGACGTTTTCGGTCTTCGGAAACAGTCGTCGGGCCTCCCTCTCTTCTCATCTCTCAGCTTGAGACCGTACACACAGCCCACTACCTACCGCCAGGTCCAACCTAACCTCTCTCGTCAGCCTGCGGCCCTCCTCGCGCACGCGTCCGAAAATTGTCCCGGACCCGACCCGAGCAGTCGTCACCGTCGTGTCCAGATCATCCCCAAACATCTACAAAACGTCTCCGTTTTCTCATTTGGGCTCCCTAGCCTATTTTTCCCGACCGTACGATTACGATCAGAGGGACGGATTAGCCCCTAAACTCTCCCTCTTTCCTTATATATATACTCCCTAGTCTAAAACTAGACCAACCCTAGATCCTAGGCAGTTTGTCCCTTCCATCCATCTCATCCGCTGCCACTCTCCTTGTTTTCAACGCCGGCCAATCCCCACTGTTTTAGATCGATCCATCCATCCAACTGCATCTCCCATCGCAGTCAGCCCCCACGCTCGATCTCCCCCACAGCCAGCCGGCGCCCGATCCAGGATGGATCGAGGCCACGGCCTCGCGCCTGCTTCCTCCTTGTTGCCTCGTTTGAACCCAACCGGAGAGGAGCTCCTCCGCCGTCGAGCACCACCAGGCGCCTGCACCCCGCTACTCCCCGTGCCCTCGTTCCCGAGATCCATCGAGAGGAGAGGAGCCCCCACAAGCCACTGCTCCACCGCTGCCCTCGTGCCCGTGCCCGATCTCCTCCCGATCCAGATGAGCGTCGCCCCCTTCTTCTCCTTCCTGTGCTCCTCCCGTTTCTCCCTGTCTCATCTCTCTGTTCTCCTTTCTCTGTCGACTGGAGTACCCCACGCCATGGCGTCGCCGAGCTTTGCCCGCACCAGCGCCTTAAGCCTCCACCGCTGCGGATCCGCCTCCCCAGCCATCCCGTGCACTGGCCCTCGCCGGAGACGCGCTAGGCCGCAGCCGTCGTCCTGCTGCAAGGCGAAGCGCGGCCCGCTCGATCCTCTGCTTCGTCGACCTGCTTCGTCCCCTTCCTCTGTGATTCGGGCGAGCGTGAACCAGGCCGCTGCCGCACATGCCCGCGTGGGCCACAAGCATGCCCGAGGCCCAGCGCGCCCCTCTTGCAGCCTCCCCACCAACTGGGCCTCGGCCCATGGTGAGGCACCATCGCTCCCTTGTTTTTTCCCTCTTTCTCTCTGTTGGCCCAGCGTGAGCAGTTCCCCAGGCCCAGTTTTCCTCAGATCTGGCCCGTGTTATTTTTTTCCTGAGAGGATGATTTTTCTAATTTCCAGAACTGCAGTTTTTTTTACAGAAAAGCCCTTGTTGATCATGCATTTAATATCTCACAAACCGTGCATCGGATTAAAATAAATTATATATGAAACTTGCTTAGTTTTTCATCTAATTTAATAATATGCCACTTTCATCCATGTTTAAAATGTTTAAATTGATATTTGGTTAAATTTGCTCCTATGCCATGTTAAAATGCTTTAATTCATAACTAATTAACCGTAGCTCCAAATTTAACAAACTTTATATGTAAATGGGGTAGAAAATTGCCTATTTTAACATGGCGCACTTTTCTTGCATGTTTAATAACTCTAAAAATGTGTTTAGGGCAGAACAGGACCTAACCTAATATATGCACATGAGGAGTTTCCGGATTTGTTGTTTGTTGCTCCCGGCCTCATTTAAACTTGACTAGATAGGTAGTTTTGCTTTGCTTCACCCTCTTCCATGTTTAACAACATTTAATATTGTTGGGTACATAAACGAGATCGAACTAAAAACTTGTCGTGGTGTTTCGTCAATATGCAACTCGTTGCATATTGAGCTCCACTTAATTTGTAGGATTGCTTGTGCACCTTGCCATGCCATGCTTCATTAAACCGGACATGCATCATACTTGTTTGCGCATCGTGCAATGTTGTTGTAGTGGTTGTTTACTTTGTTGTTTGCTTTCTTTCCGGTGTACTTTGTCTCGGTAATCCGGTAACGTCGCGTTTGTGAGGATCCGCTCGACTTCGTCCGTTTATCTTCTTCATGGACTCGTTCTTCTCCCTTGCGGGATTTCAGGCAAGATGACCATACCCTCAAAATCCCTTCTATCTTTGCTTGCTAGTTGCTCGCTCTTTTGCTATGCCTATGCTGCGATGCCTACCACTTGCTTATCATGCCTCCCATATGTTGAACCAAGCCTCTAACCCACCTTGTCCTAGCAAACCGTTGTTTGGCTATGTGACCGCTTTGCTCAGCCCCTCTTATAGCGTTGTTAGTTGCAGGTGAAGATTGGAGCTTGTTCCATGTTTGGAACATGGATATTTTGTTGGGATATCACAATATCTCTTATTTAATTAATGCATCTATATACTTGGTAAAGGGTGGAAGGCTCGGCCTTATGCCTGGTGTTTTGTTCCACCATTGCCGCCCTAGTTTCCGTCATATCGGTGTTATGTTCCCAGATTTTGCGTTCCTTACGCGGTTGGGTAATAATGGGAACCCATTAACAGTTTGCCTTGAATAAAACTCCTCCAGCAATGCCCAACCTTGGTTTTACCATTTGCACTAACAACCTACCACCTTCCCTTGGGTTCTGCAGACTCAAGGGTCATCTTTATTTTAACCCCCGGGCCAGTGCTCCTTTGAGTGTTGGTCCGAAATGGGCAGCCTGCGGGGCCACCTTGGGGCAACTCGAGGGTTGGTTTTACTCATAGCTTGACCTATCCGGTGTGCCCTGAGAACGAGATATGTGCAGCTCCTATCGGGATTTGTCGGTGCATCAGGCAGCTTTGCTGGTCTTGTTTTACCTCTCGAAATGTCTTGTAACCAGGATTCCGAGTCTGATCGGGTCTTCCCGCTAGAAGGAATATCCTTCGTTGACCGTGAGAGCTTGTGGTGGGCTAAGTTGGGACACCCCTGCAGGGTTTTGAACTTTCGAAAGCCGTGCCCGCGGTTATGGGCAGATGGGAATTTGTTAACGTCCGGTTGTAGAAAACCTGAAGTTAACCTTAATTAAAATGCATCAACCGCGTGTGTTACTGTGATGGTCTCTTTCCGGCGGAGTCCGGGAAGTGAACACGGTGTTGGAGTTATGCTTGACGTAGGTTGTTTTAGGATCACTTCTTGATCATACTTTTATTGACCGTGCTTTGCCTTCTCTTCTCGCTCTCATTTGCGTATGTTAGCCACCATATATGCTAGTCGCTTGCTGCAGCTCCACCTCATACCTTTACCTTTCCCATAAGCTTAAATAGTCTTGATCGCGAGGGTGCGAGATTGCTGAGTCCCCGTGACTCACAGATACTTCCAAAACCAGTTTGCAGGTGCCGATGAGACCGTGCAGATGACGCAACCAAGCTTAGGAGGAGCTCGATGAAGATCTTGTCCTTTGTGTTGTTTCGTTCTAGTTGATTAGTAGTGGAGCCCAGTTGGGGTCGATCGGGCACCTTGTCGCATTTGGGGGTTCTTCTTTTATTTTGGTTACGTAGTCGGACCTTGATTGTATTTGGATGTTGTAATGCTTTATTCATGTACTGTGTGAAGTGGCGATTATAAGCCAACTATGTATCTCTTTCCCTTATGTATTACATGGGTTGTGTGAAGATTACCTCACTTGCGACATTGCTTTCAATGCGGTTATGCCTCTAAGTCGTGCTTCGACACGTAGGAGATATAGCCGCATCGAGGGCGTTACAAGTTGGTATCAGAGCCTTCCCCGACCTTAGGAGCCCCCACTGCTTGATCGTATTAGCTGCCGTTGTTGAGTCTAGAAAAATGTTTTTGAGTCATTTAGGAATTATATATCGGAGAGTTTAGGAATTCTTTTTACTCCCCAGTCCCTTCATCGCTCTGGTAAGGCATCCTGACGTAGAGTTTTGACTCTTCTCTTCTCAAATTTCACTAATTATTTTTTAGGATCACGCGGGTATCTTGGAATCGTTCCGATGGTTTTGTGACGAGAACATTGTTCTTGGTGCCTCCTGTCATTTAGGGGTTGTGGCAGTGTCCCGGGGAGTTGAGCTCCGAGGTGTTGTCGTCACAATTTTATCGTTGCAGTTCTGGAATACCTGAGTTTAGTTTCGCCGACATCGAAAATCTCTTTTTTGCAGTTGTTGGTGAGATAACCTCGACGCCACCCAGTACCAGGGCGGGAGTTCGGGAGTATTGCCATAACTCATATAACGAATGCTTTTCAAAGGTTGAGGTAGATGATTTCCGAAGGTTTCTTGGTTATGTGTTGAAGGATGGATACAGCTGGATGTAGGATTTGTTAGTTTTGGGTGAGATATTATGCTTCCCCTGTATCCCCAACACCTGATTGCATAACCGAGAAAATTTCGGGAGTTTATAAGTGGGAATTTAAGTAGCCCTTAGGATATCTTTCCGACAGATGTATGATATGAAATTGGGGTTCGATGTCTAGTGGTCCGCCTATCCACGGTTAGTTTTACAGTGGTCTCGTTGTGTCTTAAAGAGTCCTTGGCTATGCCGACTCGGGGACGCTTCGTATGTCATGTGCACTGCCTTGTACATGATGGTGCTGTACGATCGAGCCCGTGTAGGCCCCACCATGAAAACTTCGGACGAAATCTCTATCATATGTTTGTTCCGGCTTATTCTGCAAGTCAATCCTTTGTTTTGTTTTCAGTTGTGGTATTCGAGTTGCTTCAATGTCAAATGTTGATTCCATACCTTTTTCTAAGTGGTGTTCTCATAGTTCTATGTGAATACTAATCCTTCATGATAATCAAGATTGTCATGCCAATCCTTTTCAACCAGTGTGTGTCTCTTCAAGTGGATCCGATCTTTTTCAACATCCGCAAGATCAATTATCAGTTCTTCTCAATGTTGTTTGTTTCATCCGTCTCCAAGTTGCCTTTGTTTTTCCCGCCCACCCACCCTTTTTCTTCAAGGACTCAGATTTCTTAATCAAGTATCCTTTGATTCATGTGAAGCCTCTCCATTCTTTTCCTTCATGTTTTTACCCGATGTTTCTCATGAAGATGCTCTACTCGTTCGTCATTCTTCATGCTTTTCATCTCCGGTGGTTTCAAGTCAAGCTTTGTTGATCATATCCTTTCCTCGTTTCAATGCTTTCTGATGCCGGTGCAATTCTTAATCATTCACTTCTCGCTATTGAATTGTTCCGGAGTGCTCAAGATATTTCGAAGATTCATGTTACCACTCTGCTTTCGTTCAAACTCTTTTGAGGATGTTATCTCTTTCAAGCCATTTAAATTCAACCGGTGCATTCTCTCTTTTAAATCATTCTACGGTGTTTCTTTTGAGTGGGCCCTAAACCACAGGTCTTTTCCCAGGATCTTACCTGACTCTTCTTATTTTTCCGGAGCTATCCTAAATTCTTTTCGAAGTTTGACGTAAGAATGAATTATCATCAGTCATTTGTCTTTCTCCAAGATCTTTCAAATTCTTTCATCATTCGTTCAACCTTTCTAATATTCATCCCGGAGTGCCTTAACAATTCTTGGTGGTGTTTCTCGTCGTAATTCTCAGATTTTGAAGACCGAAGAAGAATTTTCTCTCAATCTTGCTCCATTCTCTTCAAGATTCATGTTTCTAGTTCAAGGCCATCCTCTCATAATTGTTTTGATTGTGAGTATTTTTTTCACCCATCTGGAGCATTTCATGAGTTGTTTCCATTTCCTTACTCTGAAGGCCATCTTTTCAAATACTAGTCATTCCAGCTTCCAGCTATCTTTCTCCAAATCTTACCGGTGCTTCATTCAAATATCCTCTAATCAGCTCGCGATCTCTTCGTTCACTTGCATCTAAACTCTCTCATGTATCTTCGTTCATTTGCTAATTCTTACCGGTGATTCACCCCTTTTACTGCGTTCGTTTTCAATTCTTACCGGTGGCTCGTTCAAGATTTCTCTTCCTTTGTTATTGTATCGATTCATTCGTTCTTTCATCCTACCGGTGGTTCGTCGAAGACCTTCTCAAATTTATGCAATATCTATCTTAATCCTTTCTACGAGAAAGTAGTATGCCAAATCCATTGCTTGTCATCAATTTTAATTGATGAGGGATAAGCATAATGTAATTATTATTCTTGTTTAATCGAGTTTATTCAATTCCTGTTTTCCGGAGTGGTTCATCATATCAATTCTCGATTTCACTTGATTCATATTTTATTTTCCGGAGTTCCAAGTTTTCAACTTATCTCGTCGCGGAGCTTCATCCAATCATCACAAGGCTTCACCTTGTGTTCTCTACTTATCTTTCGTTTCGTTTGATCATCCTTTCGTTATCGGAGTTCTTCGAGAGTTTCTTCTTGATGGCTCATCAAAGACTTAATTCCTTCTCAAAGGGTTCCTCAACATTCTTTTCAGAGGAGCTCAAGCATTCTTCATCTTGCTATCCGGAGTGCAATTCCTTCTACCATATCATTGGAGGTGGTATTATGTTATTCTTCATAATTTGAGTTCATGTTTCATGATTCATATGTTGTTAGGAATGAGGTATTTTAAATCCATCAATCTCTTCTTTGAAGTTATCTTGGGTTATAATTCACCTAAAGCCTTCCCTAAGGTTTGTTGCTATCTATGGTGCTTATAAAGGACCCAAGTTCTTCTTTATCCTCCTGGTGAAATACTTTCTCTTCTCCTTGTTCATACCTTTCCAATTCTTTTCCCATGAGTGGCAGGATTGTCAACTCATAATTTGAGATGTATTCCATAAGACCATATCAAGCTTATCCTTTCATTGTTGGTTTCCCAACAACTCCGTTCGACCATTCTCCTAAAGATGCCTCTTCAAGCTCTTTTGTGGCATAAGATGGCATTTTCGTCTCCATTCTTTTATTTCAATTATCTATCTTCTATTCTTTTGTGACGGAGCCTTTGTGATGTTTCTCTTTTCTCTCATCATCTTGGATCGTGTTCTTTTCTTGGTTTATCCATTTAACCGGAGTGTTGTGTCCTCTGCTCAAGTTCTTTCCATCTTATCAAGTTTCATATCACTTTTCAACCGGAGTGTTGTCCGAATTTGTTCTTCCTTGTTCCTCTTTCCTAACGGAGTGTTTCCAACTTTGTTCATCTCCATTGTATTATTTTCTCGAAGTTGCTCAACCTTTTCAAGGTTCTTTGGGCTCACTCATTTGTCAAAGGAGCAACTTAGTTTTACCTCTTCTCTTTTCCTTCCGTTTTCCCCTCCGATGCCATTCTAGATCTCGGGACGAGATCCTCTCGTAGTGGTGGAGTGTTGTGACGCCCCGAGACCGTTGTGCCAGGTGTCTTCCTGTTATTCACTGTTGTTGCCATGTCATTCGCTCGCGTGTTGCATCTTGTCATGTCATCATGTGCATTGCATCATCATGTTTTCAAAACTTGCATCAGTCCCGGTCTCCTCGTCCCTTCCATTGTCCGTGTTGAGCCCAGACACACTTGCACGCGCCCGCGGCACCTCCGAAATATTATTTTTATAAGTGGCCGGATAATGTTCTCGGAATGGGATGAAAGTTGGCCTGTGGTCTTATTATAGTGTAGATAGACCGCCTGTCAAGTTTCATCGCATTCGGAGTTCGTTTGATAGCCCAATCGTTAAACTATAGCGGGAATATAGCCGGTCTAACGCCGGACGTTTTCGGTCTCCGGAAACAGTCGCCGGGCCTCCCTCTCTTCTCTTCTCTCAGCTCGAGACCGTCCACATAGCCCACTACCTACCGCCAGGTCCAACCTAACCTCTCTCGTCAGCCCGCGGCCCTCCTCGAGCGCGCGTCCGAAAATTGTCCCGGACCCAACCCGAGCAGTTGTCACCGTCGTGTCCAGATCATCCCCAAACATCTACAAAACGTCTCCGTTTTCTCATTTGGGCTCCCTAGCCTATTTTTCCCGACCGTCCGATTACGATCGGAGGGACGGATTAGCCCCTAAACTCTCCCTCTTTCCTTATGTATATATACTCCCTAGTCTAAAACTAGACCAACCATAGATCCTAGGCAGTTTGTCCCTTCCATCCATCTCATCCGCCGCCACTCTCCTTGTTTTCAACGCCGGCCAATCCCCACTGTTTTAGATCGATCCATCCATCCAACTGCATCTCCCATCGCAGCCAGCCCCCATGCTCGATCTCCCCCGCAGCCAGCTGGCGCCCGATCCAGGATGGATCGAGGCCATGGCCTCGCGCCTGCTTCCTCCTCGTTGCCTCGCTCGAACCCAACCGGAGAGGAGCTCCTCCGCCGTCGAGCACCACCAGGCGCCTGCACCCCGCTACTCCCCGTGCCCTCGTTCCCGAGCTCCACCGAGAGGAGAGGAGCCCCCACAAGCCACTGCTCCACCGCTGCCCTCGTGCGCATGCCCGAGCTCCTCCCGATCCAGATGAGCGTCGCCCCGTTCTTCTCCTTCCTGTGCTCCTCCCATTTCTCCCTCTCTCATCTCTCTGTTCTCCTTTCTCTGTCGACAGGAGTACCCCACGCCATGGCATCGCCGAGCTTTGCCCACACCAGCGCCTCAAGCCTCCACCGCTGCGGATCCGCCTCCCCAGCCATCCCGCGCACTGGCCCTCGTCGGAGACACGCTAGGCCGCTGCCGTCGTCCTGCTGCAAGGCAAAGCGCGGCCCGCTCGATCCTCTGCTTCGTCCCCTTCCTCTGTGATTCGGGCGAGCGTGAACCAGGCCGCTGCCGCACATGCTCGCGTGGGCCACAAGCATGCCCGAGGCCCAGCGCGCCCCTCCTGCAGCCTACCCACCAACTGGGCCTCGGCCCATGGTGAGGCACCAGCGCTCCCTTGTTTTTTCCCTCTTTCTCTCTGTTGGCCCAGCGTGAGCAGTTCCCTAGGCCCAGTTTGCCTCAGATCTGGCCCATGTTGTTTTTTTCCTGACAGGACGATTTTTCTAATTTCCAGAACTGCAGTTTTTTTTACAGAAAAGCCCTTGTTGATCATGCATTTAATATGTCACAAACCGTGCATCGGATTAAAACAAATTATATATGAAACTTTCTTAGTTTTTCATCTAGTTTAATAATATGCCACTTTCATCCATGTTTAAAATGTTTAAATTGATGTTTGGTTAAATTTGCTCCTATGCCATGTTAAAATGCTTTAATTCATAACTAATTAACCGTAGCTCCAAATTTAACAAACTTTATATGTAAATGGGGTAGAAAATTGCCTATTTTAACATGGTGCACTTTTCTTGCATGTTTAATAACTCTAAAAATGTGTTTAGGGCAGAACAGGACCTAACCTAACATATGCACATGAGGAGTTTCCGGATTTGTTGTTTGTTGCTCCCGACCTCATTTAAACTTGACTAGATAGGTAGTTTTGCTTTGCTTCACCCTCTTGCCATGTTTAACAACATTTAATATTGTTGGGTACATAAACGAGATTGAACTAAAAACTTGTCGTGGTGTTTCGTCAATATGCAACTCGTTGCATATTGAGCTCCACTTAATTTGTAGGATTGCTTGTGCACCTTGCCATGCCATGCTTCATTAAACCGGACATGCATCATACTTGTTTGCGCATAGTGCCATGTTGTTGTAGTGGTTGTTTACTTTGTTGTTTGCTTTCTTTCCAATGTACTTTGTCTCGGTAATCAGGTAACATCGCGTTTGTGAGGATCCGTTCGACTTCGTCCGTTTATCTTCTTCATGGACTCATTCTTCTCCCTTGTGGGATTTCAGGCAAGATGACCATACCCTCGAAATCACTTCTATCTTTGCTTGCTAGTTGCTCTCTCTTTTGCTATGCCTATGCTGCGATGCCTACCAGTTGCTTATCATGCCTCCCATATGTTGAACCAAGCCTCTAACCCACCTTGTCCTAGCAAACCGTTGTTTGGCTATGTTACCGCTTTGCTCAGCCCCTCTTATAGCGTTGTTAGTTGCAGGTGAAGATTGGAGCTTGTTCCATGTTTGGAACATGGATATTTTGTTGGGATATCACAATATCTCTTATTTAATTATTGCATCTATATACTTGGTAAAGGGTGGAAGGCTCGGCCTTATGCCTGGTGTTTTCTTCCACTCTTGCCGCCCTAGTTTCCGTCATATCGGTGTTATGTTCCCGAATTTTGCGTTCCTTACGCGGTTGGGTAATAATGGGAACCCCTTGACAGTTCGCCTTGAATAAAACTCCTCCAGCAATGCCCAACCTTGGTTTTACCATTTGCACTAACAACCTACCACCTTCCCTTGGGTTCTGCAGACTCAAGGGTCATCTTTATTTTAACCCCCCCGGGCCAGTGCTCCTCTGAGTGTTGGTCCGAAACGGGCAGCATGCGGGGCCACCTCGGGGAAACTCGAGGGTTGGTTTTACTCGTAGCTTGACCTATCCGGTGTGCCATGAGAACGAGATATGTGCAGCTCCTATCGGGATTTGTCGGCGCATCGGGCGGCTTTGCTGGTCTTGTTTCACCTGTCAAAATGTCTTGTAACCGGGATTCCGTGTCTGATCGGGTCTTCCCGCTAGAAGGAATATCCTTCGTTGACCGTGAGAGCTTGTGATGGGCTAAGTTGGGACACCCCTGCAGGGTTTTGAACTTTCGAAAGCCGTGCCCGCGGTTATGGGCAGGTGGGAATTTGTTAGAGTCCGGTTGTAGAAAACCTGAAGTTGACCTTAATTAAAATGCATCAACCGCGTGTGTTACCGTGATGGTCTCTTTCCGGCGGAGTCCGGGAAGTGAACACGGTGTTGGAGTTATGCTTGACGTAGGTTGTTCTAGGATCACTTCTTGATCATACTTTTATCGACCGTGCTTTGCCTTCTCTTCTCGCTCTCATTTGCGTATGTTAGCCACCATATATGCTAGTCGCTTGCTGCAGCTCCACCTCATACCTTTACCTTTCCCATAAGCTTAAATTGTCTTGATCCCGAGGGTGCGAGATTGCTGAGTCCCCATGACTCACAGATACTTCCAAAACCAGTTTGCAGGTGCTGATGAGACCGTGCAGATGACACAACCAAGCTCAGGAGGAGCTCAATGAAGATGTTGTCCTTTGTGTTGTTTCGTTCTAGTTGATCAGTAGTGGAGCCCAGTTGGGGTCGATCGGGGACCTTGTCGCATTTGGGGGTTCTTCTTTTATTTTGGTTCCGTAGTCGGACCTTGATTGTATTTGGATGTTGTAATGCTTTATTCATGTATTGTCTGAAGTGGCGATTGTAAGCAAACTATGTATCTCTTTCCCTTATGTATTACATGGGTTGTGTGAAGATTACCTCACTTGCGACATTGCTTTCAATGCGGTTATGCCTCTAAGTCGTGCTTCGACACGTAGGAGATATAGCCGCATCGAGGGCGTTACAGAAACCTCCAACTGAGAAGAATTGGCATAACCTCCAACATCGAAAACATCATAGAAGATGCGAGTGAACTCCGTTCTCGATGAACTCGAGCTTGTCACCAAGATGACCATAAGCTCAAAAACTCACAAAGAGAAGAACCAAACAAGAACCAATAATATAGTAAGAAGAGGTAGGGGAGGTATGCCAACAAATAGAGGAGTGAAACCTCCAATTGAGAAGAACCGGCATAACCTCCAACATCGAAAACATCATAGAAGATGCGAGTGAACTCCGTTTTCGATGAACTCGAGCATGTCACCAAGATGACCATAAGCTCCAAAAGTCACAAAGAGAAGAACAAAACAAGAACCAATAATATAGTAAGAAGAGGCAGGGGAGGTATGCCAACAAATAGAGGAGTGAAACCTCCAATTGAGAAGAATCGGCATAACCTCCAACATCGAAAACATCA
>NW_025226207.1:0-5085 GCF_018294505.1 Triticum aestivum | reverse complement strand
TACATCAACAGTATTGCCTCTCTGATGAAGCGTGAGTAGTTTACCTCAGACCTACGGGTCTATAGCTTGTAGCTAGATGGTTTGTTCTCTCTCTTTGATTCTCAGTACCATGTTATCCTCGATGTTCGTGGAGATCTATCCGATGTATTACTCTTTTGCGGTGTGTTTGCCGAGACTCGATGAATTGTGGATTTATGATTAGCTTATCTACGAATATTATTTGAATCTCCTCTGAATTCTTATAGGCATGATTTGATATCTTTGCAAGTCTCTTCAAACTATCTATTTGGTTTGGCCAACTAGATTGGTTTTTCTTGCAATGGGAGAAGTGCTTAGCTTTGGTCTCAATCTTGCGGTGCTCGATCCCAGTGATAGAAGGGGTACTGACACGTATTGTATTGTTGCCACCAAGGAAAACAAGATGTGGTTTTCATCATATTGCTTGAGTTTATCCCGCTACATCATGTCATCTTACTTAATGCGTTACTCTGTTCTATGAACTTAATACTCTAGATGTAGGCAGGAGTCGGTCTATGTGTGGAGTAATAGTAGTAGATGCAGGCAGGAGTCGGTCTACTTGATACAAACGTGATGCTTATATTCATGATCATTGCCTTAAATATCGTCATAATTATGCACTTTTCTATCAATTGCTCAGCAGTAATTCATTCACCCACCGTAATACTTTTCTATCTTGAGAGAAGCCTCTAGTGAAACCTATGGCCCCCGGGTCTATTTTCCATCATATAAGTTTCTGATCTACAATTTTAGTTTCCTATTTACTTTCTTTGCAATCTTTTACCTTCCATTCCATAAACCAAAAAAATACCAAAAACATTACTTTACCGTTTATCCATCTCTATCAGATCTCACTTTGCAAATAACCATGAAGGGATTGACAACCACTAATCGCGTTCGGTGCAAGTTGGTGTTTGTTTGTGTAGGTATTTGGTGACTTGCGCATTGTCTCCTACTGGATTGATACCTTATTTCTCAAAACTGAGGGAAATACTTACTCTACTTTGCTGTCGGCCTCTTGGGAACAGGGGTACCCAGAATTGCCTGCATGCGGCCCACAGTGTGGCCCCGTCGACGACCCGGTATGTCCCAGCTTCAACATCAACAACCCAAGACCCTCGTGGGGGGCCAAGCCCCGCGAGGCGGACGACACCAAGACCTCCGTGGGGGGCGGCCTTACCAGGCTAGCTCCCGAGGAGCGGAGATATCTATGCAAGATGCACCTCGCGAGGTTCACATGACGTGAGCCATGACGACCAAGGCCAGAAGGGTGCCAGCGGGTGGAGGGTACCAGTTTCCTCTTTGGTGCTAAGGAGGCAAGCGCAGGCATGGGGTCCCGAGGAATCAAGAAAAGGTTTCCATATCGGTGCAACAACACCCAGACCGCCAGGACAGCAGGACGGAGGTCATCACGGAGCCCAGCGCGGCGTCACCACCAGAGGCTTTTGTTGGTGAAGACTAGTTTTGTCAGGATAACTTGTACTAGTTGTTTCCCTTCGAATTTGGCCATCGTGGGATCCCTTCTAGCCTATATTTGGGAAGAGGACGAAGGCCACTATAAATAGGACTGAGCCACCAGAGGGGGGATCCATTCCACCCTGACCAGCTCACCAGCTCATCGAGTGCAAGAACACCTCACCTCCTAAGGCTGTTCAACCACTGTACTAGTTTATCCCCAGCCCCTCGAGGCAATCCACCACAAAGCTGGAGTAGGGTATTACACCGCAAGGTGGCCCGAACCAGGATAAACTGTTGTGTCTCTTGTCCCTTTGGTTCGTCGAGCTAGGCCTTGGAATCGTTGAGCGGGCAGACTGGGGAGGACGAGTTCTTCGCACACACCCCAGTGTTTGAACCTCTCAAGGGTCCGCGGAACCCCAAATCCGACATTTGGAGCACCAGGTAGGGGTGCGTCAGAGCCTCTCTTCCGCCGATCGACTCGGGCCGCTCTCGCCTCTCGCATCGCCCAGACAGCGCCTGCTGGAAGGCCTCCCCGTCGTTCCCCACCGCCTGCCGCCAACGCCGCCACTGGCCCGGCGGGGCATGAGCAGCAAGCTTCGTCGCTGCACTCCATGTGGCGTGATGGGCGCACGTCCACCCCGCAGCTGACTCCGGCTGGTTCTTCATCTCACACTCATCGCGGGCTGGCGAACGCGCAGGCTGCGCTGCTCATGGCACGCGAGCTCCTGCACTACCGCCCAGTCGACGACTTCTACAAAGACTCGCTGGACTGCATCGCCGAGCTTGTTAGCGCCGCTGGGGGCTCTCTTGCACCGTCCCTCTCACTGCCTCGCCCGCTGCCTACCACGGGCGGCATAGCCCATGGAGTGCCTCCGCCATCACCCTGTCAAGACGTCGCCCTCGGACCAAGGCGCGCGGTCCCACGGTGTGACCCACCGCGCAGGGTGCCCACGCATGAAGAAGAAAGCTGCCAGGAGGTCCAGTGGCCGCAAGAAGGTGCTCCAGCACTCCCTGCACCACCACATCAGGACCACGTGCCGCCTGCGATGCTGGTGCGTGAGCACCAAGATCAGGCTCCACCGCCAGGCCGGGCTCTGGTTACAACTGCGGGCTGCCGAGCCTTTACTCCCGAGCTACGCAGCGTCGTATGGCCGGGGAAGTTCAAGCCCGACATGCCTCCACGCTACGACGACACCCCCGACCCTACGGAGTTCCTGCAACTCTAAGAGCTGAGCATCGAGGCGGCTATGACGCCTCAAGACCGGCACTCCAGATGCCTTCCATGGATTGAGAGATTCGTCGTGTGATTTGTTTGGTTCGTTGCATTAATCATTGCATCATTGGCATTGCATCATGTCATCTTGCAACCCATTTTAAAACTCAACTAAAGAAATTGCATGGATCTTCGGTCCATTTAAACCGAGGGAATTTACAATGTGATTCTCTTTATAACATATACTCCCATTATTATTAGGGAGCTATTATAAATATTCCATTCGTATGGAATCAACCCAAACAAACTTGCATTCTAAATCTCTTCCGTTTCCAGATTCTAGAGTCCTTATCTCATCTCTTTTGGTCTCCATTTAAATTGCTTCCAAATTCAAGGTCTCCATTTAAATTGCTTCCAAATTCAAACAGTTTGTTGAATTTGTATATTCTAAACTCTCTTTGACCATTTTGTTCATTAAATCCTCTATATTTTTCTGTCTCGAGGAAAATATGTCACGTGTGGGAATTCCACTCCTACCCTTCCTCTCTTTTCCTCTAAATTTTTCCTATTCTAAAAAAATTAAAAAAGGAAAGAATTTGGAGGGGGAGAGAGCAGCACAGCCAGTCCCCCTGCTCCCCTCAGCCCCCAGGCCGGCCCATTCATTTTCCTCCTAAGGCCCAAGGCCAAACCAGCTCTAACCCTAGGCCCCGACCCTCTCCATCGATCTCTCCCTCTCGCTCCCATGCTCGTTCTCACCAGCGCCGCCAGGAGAGGATCCCGATCCCCATGTCCCTCCAGCGCTCCCTCGACCCCCACTCTCCCTCGTCTCCTCCTCTAGTGCCGCCGGCCTCGCACACACACGCACGCATGCCGCAAATCCTGCTCACGCCCGATCTCCTCGCCCGCCTCCTCGTGTACTCAGCGCCGCCGCCTCGTCAGCTCCGCCGCCGGATCCCTCCAGCCGTTGGCCTCAACTCTGGCCTCGTCCAAGCTATCCCGCCATCGCCTGCTACTCTAGCGAGGCCATGCCTCCCCTTTGCGTCTCCTCCTTGCCTCAACCTCCATGTCCGACGACATCCTCAGGATCCGCGGTGGCGACCTCAGCCTCCCCGTGCTCGACCTCGGCCTCCTGTGCTTCGCCCTCTCGCCAGAGAACGCATCGCCGCGTCTCCTTCACCTCCTGCCCGAGGCCCCTACATCAGCCCCGATAGCCACCGTTCCTTGCTGGTGGTCCCCGTTGCCCCGCTACACTGCCTCTGCTTGCTGTCACCGCTATCCTCGCTAGCTTCGCGTCCGTGCCGCTGCTGCAGGACTTGCTACGTACTGCTCCTTTCCTCAACTCGGGTCGGCACCGACCCCGACCCCGACTCCACAACCACCGAACCAGGAACGCCAAGGACATCTTCGGGGTTTTTGCCAAGTCCCGTTCCGATGAACCTACATGCAACACCGACGTCCACGAGCACCTCCTGCTAGGCGTCCACTCCGACCACATCAAGCTGGCAAGTCCGGAGACCCCAAGTACCCGACGTCGACGACCCTCAAGTTCATCTACGTGGTGACACGCTAAGTACCTTTACCGCCATCTTCATAACCGCCAAGGACGCCAAGGCTCCTTTGTGGATTTCGACAAGTATGAACACCATCGCAGAAGACCCGTGTACCACAAGCGGCAAGTTCGACTACCGTGGCGTGAACCACTACTTCCACGACGACGTGTGTATCACTACCATCACCCTCCAAGACCTCGTGGACGTCAAGTTCCTCGCCGTGATCCTGAACATCCACGGAAACTTATGCGACGAAGAACATGAACGACTACCGTCACCAAGATCGCTAGTACCACTACCATCGCCGAGGATCGATAGTACCACTACTTCCACTACGACCGTCCCGAGAACATCGACTTCCTCTGCATTGCACCAAACCCGAACCGTCTCATTTGCACGCTTCGAAGGTATAACCCCGAGACGACGCCCGTGAAAGAATGCATGTGTGGTATGAGATGCCGTGTTTGCCCCGTGTCCGAGTTGTCGCTTGCACGCTCCTCGTTTGCCTTGCCACTAACTCGTGGGACACCCAGAATCCGGGATCACTCCACCATCTTGCTCAACTCGCTCACGCCCCTTTCTTTTTCCATCGGTATCTCAATCGAGATACCGTAACAGATATGTTGCCGTGGCATCATTTTCGGATTCTTAGCCGTGGCACCCCTTTCGTTTCTGCCACGATGACAAATGCTTCATAAAATGCTCTTATCAACATTTTCATAAATATTGCATAAAAATTGCATATGTCATCCGCATCATGTTAACAACATCAAGAATGTTTAAATTGTTGTTTGCTCATTTGCTAGACATGCACATGGGGATTTTCCGGAATGGTTGTTGTTATTT
>NW_025226206.1:0-5886 GCF_018294505.1 Triticum aestivum | reverse complement strand
CAATGTGCCTGTGCGTTGCGACGGATCCAAAGTAGTAGAATAGTAGTAATTGTTCACAAACTTGAAAGAAATCACTATTGTTTTGATATACTCCTAATATATTACTCCCTCCGTACCTAAATATTTGTCTTTTTTGAGATTTCAAATGGACTAGCACATACGGATTATATAGACATATTCTAGTGTTTCTAGCAAGATGCCCGCGCGTTGCACGAAGTTGATGGAAAAGGTAAGCACAACTTATAAAATTGACGGATGGAGTACTAGTTACAGTGATGCATATAATTAAGCAAAGGGATCGCACATGTCAGTATTGACTGGAACGAGAATGCAAGAGCACAATAAGAATTAAGGCCACGATGATGCGATCGTAGTGGTGGTTACAGAAGGCAAGAAGAAAGATGGATCCACGAACGTACGACCTCCTCCTCCTCAACTTAGTGCGCCGGGCCACCGACCGGCGACTAAGGAGCGGCGACTTTTGTGGCGAGGTCGAGGCGCTTCTCAGCAAAGGCATCCAAGGCTTCCAGCCGGTTGAGGAAGGCCAACCTCATAGCATCCTCACTGGCCTTGTAGATACCTATGTACACGATTTGCTTGTACACATGGATGTGTAGGTCGATGAATTCTTGCAGGGAGAGGAGCCTCGTGGCGAGTGCGACCTCCAGGTGGACATTCTTCATGGCGTCGGCGGGCAGTCGCAAGGCCACCAGTGCTTGAAAGAGGTTCCGTCCATGGAGGCCGATTAGGGTGGCAGGCAATGAGGAGCCCAGGTGCATGGGCTGGAGGAGTACGGCGATGTCGTCTGCGAGCTTCTTGATGACGGTGAACTTGTTGCTGGTGGCAACGATCATCTGGTCCAACTGAGAGTCGTAGTTGGCATCGACGGTGGCCATCCACCAGCCAGTCTCCAACACCGTCTGGAGACGATCCTCGGCGCCATGCCGCAGGCCGGCGTCGTGGACCATCTGGCTCGGCCGCTGGCCGCTCACGCACATTGCCGCCATGGGTCTGGAGTGAGCTCTTTTACGCTTAGTGTAGGTGCTTAGGCAAATGCTTAGGTGCGTACGATGTGGTAGATGCATTGGAATGGAGGGGCGCCTTTATATGAGGGCAATGAGGGCAAACTACGTTCCATTCACATCGTGCAGCCTCTTTTCCCGGACCTCCCCCCATTACTTCCCTCATGCATTAATTGAAGGAGGATGCATTGGCCGTTCAACATATCGGGAACCGCTACTCCCTCCCTCGTCTGCATTAAAGCCGTATCGGGAACTACGCCGCCCGCTGTCAAATCAAATACTCCCTCCGTCTATGTGAGTATTAAGTCATCTTACGAAAACCAAATAGTAAACACATAGGTGTGGTGCATTAACTCTAACGTTGTTTCTTATTTTTTGACATAAATAGAGGAATCAACCAAGAAGAGATGTGTAACACTCCAAAAAAATTCATTTGGTTTCATCAAATTCTTCAATTAATTGGAAGGAGGTTATTTAAATCTTTCTTAAAGCCTCTCCTTCTCAAAACTTTTCTGACAAATATTTTATGTGTGCTTATCAACCTTGATTTTTGGGTCTTGAGGGTTTTTCATCTTGTGTTGGCTCAACACATATAATTTTGGAATGTTTTTCTTTCAATTCTTTCTATTAAAAAGAATCCCTATGGATTATGGATTATTTCTTCCCCATTCAAAAAAAACTCTCCATAGCATATGTTGAAATCTTTCTTCCAAATCCACCTCCCCACTTTGGGACAAGCCAAGCATCCAATTCCAACAAGTTTCAACTTTCCCTAAATTTTATTTCTATTTATTTTAACCTCAAAATCTTTTCTGTCATTTATTTTGGACCTTAGAGATTTACAAAGAAACTGCCAGATTTTCTTTGAGTTTTAACTCCAAATAAATTCCTTTGGCTTGTCCTTAGCACCCTCAACCAAGATCCATCAAGATCTACTGGTCCACAGTTCAAATTTTTCGAAATTTGCTTGCTGCAAGTTTGGACCAGATTTGCCATTTTTGGTGAAATTCATTCTTTTCCTTTTCCTAAAAATCTGAGATAATTCAGATAGCCTCTAGATGCATCAAGAGACCACCTCACCAAGCCCCAACTCCAGAAAAAATTTCCACATGCCAAAATCATTTCGTCGAACAGGTGGTCGGCATTGTTTCTGTCAAGTTTCGGAGTTTCAGCGTTTAGTTTAAGTTGACACTGTCGTTTTCTTCAGAGCGCGGCGTCAATCTCGCCAGTGCCCGCGTTGGCACCTTGCTCACTACTTGTCCTCCTTATCCAGTATGCCGCACGATCGTTTGGACGGGCGCAAGCGTCGGTGGCGACGTGTCTCGCCAATGCCGGCGTCTTCCGTGGTGGCAGAACCACCAGTGGCGGCCAGCAGGGGCCAGCCCTGCCATACGGCGCCGACCAGCACCGCCCACAACACCGGAAGCCCCCGCGTGGCCGTCCCCTTCCCTGTGCGTGTTGTAGAGCCATCGTCGTGGCCTGGAAAGCATAGAGCGCGCTCCCTGCCGCCGACGTGCCCGCGAGGCCGTTCCGTCGAGAGCTTGGAGTATCACCCAAGTCATGCCAACTTTAGCCCTTGAACAGAACCAGTGGACCAACACGATGATGCACAATCACCTAAACCTCCAGCCCAATTACTACCTCGCCGTAATCACTCGCTGGAGTTATCCTGTTCTCGGCACCCTCCTCGGGCCGGCTAGAAATAGCGACCCCGAGCTCGCCTTCGACCGAGCACCACCCCTCCACCTCACCAGAACCACGCCCAGCCACTAGGAGGACCTCGAGGAGGCCTTCTTCCCCGACTCCGACCGCCCCAATCCGCTTCGGGCTCCGGCAAGGTTCTCTCTAGTGAGGGCACCCCTGCCACCCAAACCTTGCCAGCAGCCTCCTAGTGCGCCCAATCTTCTAACCCGAGACCCAATTTGACGTTTGCAGCCCACCTCGGCGAGATCCACCACCGCCCGAACCACCGTCCGCCGGAGTGGAGGCCGCTGTCGACACGGTGCTCGCCGATGACCAACTCCACCACCCACAGACGCGGAAGAGCTCCATGAAACCGTAGGTACTCTCCGTTTCTCCTACCTCACCGTAGATCGACGCCGGCGACCACCGCGATCCTCGGGCGCTGGTGGACTCTGTTTTGATTTTGAAACCTGACAGGTGGGATGCCCTCGTCAGCCTCTCCCCTTCTATTCAAACCGTTTTCTGTTGGCGCCTTCGGCCCGTATGCATTTTCTACTCTCGAAAGTGTATTCCAACCGAAACATTTTCTGTTTTTATAAACTAACCCCTGGAAACTTTCTGTTTCATTAGAGATGAGTCCATGGACTAAAACCTTTATAACTTTTTAACAAAAGATGATTTTGAATTGATTCTTTTTTTGTCATCTTTATTTTTATGTCTAGTTTTTTATCATATTTATTCGAGAAATACTTGGAACAATTTTTATACACACACGGTATTTACGTTAGTATGCGATTTCTTTATACCGTAGATACCAAAGGAGGTGACGGAACCGCAAACTTCGCCGAGCTAGACTCCGACTACTCCGAACCAGGCAAGCATGTTTTAACCTTTGATATGATAAGTGCTTTTCATGTTTGCTTGAGTGGTTTCGCATGGCATGATTTATATGCATATTGGTGAAGGTTATATTTCATGCAAAGAAAGCTGCGGGTGAACTTCGATATTGATGTGTTCTTATGATGGTGATATAACCTAATCATCTAGTGGCATGATAGGTTGCAAGCTGGTATTGTTGAAGCATGCCAGTTTTATATCAACCGTTTAACTCCAGTATTAACATGGATCAAGTCTCGATCCTGTTCGTTCCCCCTTCGTGCTGCCACATGTTTTCTGCAAAGAGTGCGGTTTAGTAAGTTGCAAACCTCTTTCCTTGTACACACCAAACAGAGGGACCGCGATGAGGGTTCCATGGCCCTGGATTAAAGCCCGTCATCCGGTCAGGGGGCATGGGTGTTTCCGGTTGGGACCGAGAGGGGGCACCCCTTAGAGCGCGCGATATAAATTTGATCCCATGCTATTCGAGGTTGTGGCCACCCCGTCTTAAAGTTTTTCTTGAACGTTGCCTAGGGTGATTCCTGGCAGCGGAATGTGGAATGGGTGTGTACTGGTTAGATGTGTTTCTTCTAAAATACCGTAAACGGAACTAGTACTTTGGGACTACTGAAATCCGTTGGCTATGGTTAAAGAGTACAAACTCTGCAGAGTCAAAACCATTCTAGTATCCATGTCCATAATCAAGGACTTGAACAACATCTCAGTGTCAGTGTCAGTATCAGTCTCAGTGTCGATCTCAGTGTCAACCCCAGTGACAGTCTCTGGAGGATAAGCATGAAACTGAGAGTGGTAAACCCGGCTGAATGTTATTCCTGTGAATGGACTAACCAGTTTATTATTATGTGCTGAGTATTCTCTTGGGATGATTTAAATTCATGAACTGCTTGAATTCGAATGATGAAATATAAGCCCTTTATGTGATGTTGCTTAGACGTCCGACTGTGGCACTCTTGTTATTTACTTTCGATATAAGCCCTTTATGCGATGTCGCTCAGACGTTCGACTGTGGCATTCTTGTTATTTACTTTCGATATAAGCCCCTTATGTGATGTCGCTCAGAAGTCCGACTGTGGCATCCTTGTTATTTACTTTAATTATAAGCCCTTTTCGAGATGTCGCTTAGACGTCCGACTGAGGCATGTTCTGTCATTTAGTTTTCAATATAAGCCCTTTATGTGGTGTCGCCCTGACGCCCGACTGCGGCATGTTAATTTAGTTTTACCTTTCGAGGCGTCACTTCAGACACCCGATCGGTCTTCAGCTATTTTTATTGGTATTTCAGGAGGACTACCGCCTGACTTCCTTTTCATTTTACATGCAGTGCAATTTATTATCTAAGTGCGCATTACTAATCTGCTCATGTGCATCATGTTTGCATTTGTTATATCTTATGTCCAAACTGTCTTGCAAATACATTCAAAGTACTCACCTGGCTTGTTGATTTGGCCAGATGTTGACGAAGGCGATCTTGTGGATGAAAAGTTCGATAGCGAGTCCGACGCCTAGAGGAGTCCCAGTTAGTCCCGTGCGATCCTGGAATTGGCCACTTGTATTATATACGCTTCCGCTACCCAAATAAAATCATCGAGCCTCACTCTGACGCTTGATGAGCTATAAGATTTTGGAGTCATGTCACCCACTTCACTGTGACATATCCACCACCATTTTTATTACGAGTCAGTAGTTATGCCACCATACCCTTTGTGTCATATCCGCCTTTATGTATAATATCGGCGTGCTTGTAATAAATTGTTGAGCAGCCTCCGCTCAACCTTGTATAATATTAAGTACTACTAGATTTCTGTATCAAGGATTTGTCTACCAGTAAGAAGGTTTCTTCTATACTGGTCCGATAAAAGGGTCGGTTTCTCAATAAATGTTTATTTGGAAAACCGGTCCTGACATCCTTGGTACTAGAGCCAGGCTGACTGTAGGAAGCCACTAGGTGCGATCGCTAATCGGTTATTAGTGTAATAAGTGCTATTTTTAGCGTTTTGCAAATGTAGCAATTTTCTGTTAGTCATCATAAATTTATGACTTGACTATTCGGAATTTTTGTCTACCTTTGTAGATGGCTGGCAGTGACTATGAGTCACAGGTGTTTGCCAATGTACCTGAGGGGTTCATCAAGCTTCTCGTCTCCATCACCAAGGTCGCGATCGGGCCATCGGCTCGTCCGGAGTTCACACTCTACCAGCAAAAGCTCAGCGACAACGTATCTATGCACCAGGCCGCGGTGCAATTCAAGGGAGGACGTTCTGAGTCACGCCACTGTCGATTTGTA
>NW_025226205.1:0-6335 GCF_018294505.1 Triticum aestivum | reverse complement strand
ATATTGTTATATCCCAACAATAACCAGGTTCCAACATGGAACAAACTTCATCTTCTCCTGCAACTAACAACGCTATAAGAGGGGCTGAGCAAAAGCGGTAACATAGCCAAACAACGGTTTGCTAGGAAAGGTGGGTTAGAGGCTTGACATGGCAATAAGGGAGGCATGAAATAGCAAGTGGTAGGTAGCACGGCATGGCAATAGAGCGAGCAACTAGCAAGAAAAGATAGAATTGATTTCGAGGGTATGGTCATCTTGCCTGAGATCCCGCAAGGAAGAAGAACGAGTCCATGAAGAAGACAATCGGACGTAGTCGAACGAATCCTCACAACTCCGGAACGAAACTGAAGTTAATGAGAGAAGCTACCCGGAAAGAAGCAAGCAACATAGTAAACAACCATCACATAAACATGGCATGATGCACAACCAAGTATGATGCATGTATGGTTTAATTATGCATGGCATGGCAAAGTGCACAAGCAAAACTACAAGTTAAATGGAGCTCAATACGGCAACCCATCAGCCCCAGAGCAAGCAGCAACGCAAAACCGAGCCAGTGGGGAGCGAAGCAGGGGCACCACCGAGCGGGATGGAGCGGTCTCCGGCCGCTTGTGAGCAGTCTCGAGCACCTCCGCTGCTTGCGCCTTCCCCGGCTGCCCCAGCCACCGTGCCATGCGCTGCCTCGCCATCCATCATTGATGGCGTCTCCGGCCGCGTGCTTCCATGCGTAGAACTGTAGGAGGCAGCGGATGCCTCAGCGCCGTTTGTTGACCAGGTTTCCGGGCGGATCTTCCCATGTGTGGCTCTGCGGGAGGTGAGTTATAGCGAGCTCCGGGTGAGTGATTCCTCTCCTCCTACTTCTTGCTCGCTGCCAGCCCCTTGTCCGTCTGCCGCAGCGCTCCCCCCGTCTTGGGCCGCGGCGGTGGCTGCTTCTGCCAGGCCACGGTTGCAGTCCATCGTGGTGGCGCCTGGTCGCGTAGATGCGCCTGCGTCCGGACTGGCGACCCGCTCGGTGCCTCCGCCTGCGATCTTCGCATGCGTGCCTGCGGCTTGCCCTGGGACGGCGATTCCTTCGGCTGATCCAGTGATCTGCTCCTCGCTCGCGCCTCCCGCTCTGGCATCTAATGCGGGTGCTCACGGTGAGGGATGGACTCAGGTCTCCTCTCTACATGCCCAGAAGCTGGCGTGGCGCCAGGCTCGCGATGCCTCCCAGTATCCAAAAGATCCGCGCCATTATCGTCCGGTCTCGTCTGCCGCTTCATAAGCATTCATGAGACACTTTGGCAATTTGTGCTACCGCTGCCTTGGCTCTAGGCACATATATTTCGAGTGCCGTGACCCTATTATCTGCTACACCTACAAGCGTCCTGGTCATCTCGAGCGTGGCTGCCCCGAGCACCTGAAGAACAAGCACTTCTCCAGGTCTCCTCCACCGACTCCACCTGTCCCTCCCTCGCAATCTGCTGTGTCTGCAGCGTCCCCGAGTTCGACCGTGCTGCCACCGCCTCCTTCCGATCCTGCTGTGGCACAGCGCTTGGCTTCGCCGCCGCCTCCGGTCCCGACCACTACGGTGCGCGGCGCCGCGTCTTCGGCAGTGTCTATGGCCTACATACCGGGAGAGGCATCACGGAGGTCGACCAACTCCAGCTGCACAGTGGTCAGCACCCCGCCCATGGAGGCTGAGGCCCATCACCTCCGCTCGTCCGCGCTCATCCTGACCGCGGTCGTCCACTGCTCCGGCATCACCGCCGACATGGTGGCGCGCGCGGTGGAGCGAGACTTCGGCTTTCCCTGGAGCGACATCGCCGCGGCTCCGGTCTACCCCGACGACTACCTCCTCACCATGTTCCGCCATGCTCAGAGAGACCTTGCCCTCGAGCAGCATGGCATTGAGGTGGCTGGTGTGCAGTTCAAGTTCTGGCCATGGCTCCCCCCGCCGGGCAGCAGTCGCATTTGGCGTTACTATTGCTAAGTGGCCATCAAGAGGCTACCATTGACCTAGTGGGACTAGAATAGCGTGTAGGAGGTGATCGGCAAGGACTGGGATCTGGACCTCATCGAGCGGTAGTCCACCACCAAGGCCAACTGCTCAGCGCTCTTTGCCTGGCTCTGGACTTGGCACCCCGAAAAAATCCCGCGGGCCTCCGACTTCAACGTGATGCACCGCCCTGACATCGTCCGACCACATGAGTTCCTCCCCGAAGGCACTCGTGCGGAGGAGGGCAAGGAAGGCCCATCCTTCCCGGTGCTGATCCACCTAGACGTGGTCAAGGACTATATGCCGATCTCGCCCTCGGCCTCCCCCGTGCACGGCGAGCGCAAGGAGTGGCCGCGCACCTATCGCTTCAAGGGCAAGTGGCGCTTCGGCACGCGGGACGGAGATGACAGGGCCCGATCGGTGGGTTCAAGCTCCGCTCATTTCGGCGGCCGTCGGAGTGACGATGATGAGGGAGATGGGGGTGACAGTAGTCGCCGCCGCGACAAGCGTGGTGGGGTGCGCAAGCGCTTCTTCCGTAACATGCGTCAGCAGGCGATGTGTAGGAACACTACTAGCAGAGACCCAGAGCCCCGGCGCCATCGGCGTCACGCGGCGCTCACCTCCGGGGAGGCTCCGGTGGACTCCGTGGCTCCAGCAGACTCACGCGCTTGCGCTGAGAGTTAGCCTCCCGTCAGTGTCTTTGTCACGCCCTCGCTTGAGATGGTGCGGGTGGCCCAGACAGCGCAGCTAGGGGAACAGCCCGACAACCATGAAGTCAACCATGAGGCTGCTGATGATGTTAGTGCTGCCATGAGCGTGGTTGCTGTAGGAACTGATGCTGGACAGGCTGATGATGGGCTGTCTAAGGAGGTGCAACCTTGTGTTCTGCCTCCCACTTCGCTAGCGGATAGAGTGCTCCTCTATGGTCAAAGGTCATAGGAGATGACATGTGACGATCTGCTCAACCACAATACCAACACCATGATGCAACTGTTCTCCCCCCTCCCCGCCGCAAACACTCTGTGTATCAGTTCTGCCCAACCAGAGTTTGGAAATCCATGGTCTAGCCAAACGCGGCTGCTTTGGCTGATGCTGGGGTTGCCTCATTTTTTGGCCAGCCGTCCGACAACTACGCTCTGCCTCCACTGCCCCCATCTCTCAACTCCTATTCACTATTGTCCTGGGAGATTCCATAGATGACCTTCCCATCACCACCGCAGTTTGTGGAGGGGTTGTTCGTTCAGAGCCCGATGGGCTGGCATCAAGCTAACTCTGGGCCTGACATGTTGTTCAGGCTTGGGCCGTTCCATGAGCCTCCACTGCTCGGGCAAGGCCAAGATAGCCAGCTAGGCCTGCAGTTGCAATCCATTAAAGAGCAACGTGCTAGGCACGCGCTGGCCGAGGCCAACCTGACTAGGCCTGGGTTGGTGGCGGCGATCACAACCAACGTGGCACAGCTGCACATAGATGAGCAATGGGTGTTTGTCAGCAAGATTGCTACCCTGCTCTCCACCTCGGTGTTGGGTGCTCCGACAGCGGCATCCACCAAGCGATCTGCCAAGCCACTCCGGCAGCGGATCATAAGCACGGTGAAGGCGTCCAGGCAGAGCACGAGGCTGATGCGGCTGCGCTCAAGTCTATCGTCCACCAGGCGCACCCAAGCCGGCATCTGTGTCGAGCTCGGCATCATCAGAAAGGCCGAAGAATTCACGACGCCCTCCTCTCCTATGTTCAGTTCTTCCGTGAACCCATGCCCCCGGAGAATGTGGCAAAAATTGCGAAGATAGCTGGGCTGGCTTCTCCCTCGTAGTTGCGCCTACCTGATGCAGAACTCCAAGCGATATTGGAGGAGCTGGCAGGCCATGCCGCCTAAACGCCGATGTTGCGGCTGCTGAACCTGATGACTTCTTAGTTTCCATGATTAGTGCTCTCATGTTGCTGCCTTTTCTTTCTGGTTTGTGCGCCGTGTGGCTGCCCTGCACTATCCGCATGCAGTATGTATCCTGCTGTGGGGAACTTGCGCAACCCCCGCCTATCTATCTCTCTGTAGCTTCATTTGGTTCCCATGAATGAACACCTATCTGTCATCAGTTGGAATGTTATAGATCTTAATGATGCTGCTAGACGCGTGTCTATTCGCTCACTTCTCGACACCTTGGCCTATTCTATCGTTTGCTTGCAAGAGTCCAAGCTCGACTCATTCACTGATCGTGATCGTAGTGAGATATTTCACACACGTTTGGACCGGCATGCCGCACTCAATGCAGAGGGCACGCGAGGTGGAGTACTGCTAGGCTGGAGGTCTGATCGGTATGCGGCTTCAGACATCAATGTGAGAAAATTCTCCATCACTGCAAGGTTCTCGCCGGTTGACGGAGGCCAGCCTTGGTCCCTGACCACGGTCTACGGACCACATGATGACCCGCGGAAGCAAGCTTTTCTCATCGAACTTGCTGACATCCATAACACAATGCTAGGGCCATGGTGAGTTATTGGGGATTTCAACCTAATAACGGACCCGCAAGACAAAAACAATGACCGTATCTGCCGATGATGGATGTACTGGTTTCGCAGAACCCTGAATATGTCTAGCTTGCATGAATTGCCGCTGATCGGGTGCAAGTACACGTGGAGTAATGAACAGGCAGCCCCTACACTAGTTTGCTTAGACGGAGCCTTCCACAATGTGGATTAGGAGCTACGGTTCCCGACAGCAAAGCTCCTGCCGCAATCGTCTTCTATTTCTGATCATTGCCCACTGTTGTTGATTGATGAGAGCGTCATCTCCGTTAATAGGCAATTCCATTATGAGGGTTACTGGCAGTTCATCAGCGGCTTTGAAGAGGTAGTAAAGCAGGCTTGGACGACCGGGACGGGTGGCTCCTGCTCCATAACTAGGCTGAACACCATGTTATGGCGGAACAGCAAGGCACTCAAGGCATGGAGCAGAAACATTGTGGGGGACTTCCAGCGTCAATTACTTGTTCTAAATGAGCTAATTCTACAGTTTGACATGGCACAAGATACGAGATCCCTCTTCCTTGACGAACAGGAGCTACGATCTAACTGAAGTCTAGATCACTCGGGCTTGCTGTACTACTAAAAATCAAAAGGTGACAAAGGAGAAGGGTGACCTGGCTGAAGGTTGGGGATGCTAACACAAACTTTTTCCACCGAAAAGCGAATGCGCGCCGCAAGCGGAACACCATCCATGTTTTTGCATGACCCGGCAGGTGCGACAACATCCACAGACGCAATGACTGCTTTGGCCCACCGACACTTCACCACCATTTTTGGAAGGGCAGAGCAACAAACCGCGGCCATCAACTGGGAGGAACTTGACCTTGAGCATGTGGATCTGCACGACCTTGAAGGAGAGTTCACCTTGCATGAGGTTAAGGAGGCAATCGATGATACCCCACAGGTAAAAGCGTCGGGCCCGGACGGATTTTCGGGTGGTTTCTTCAAGGCTTGCTGGCACATTATTAAGATGGATCTTTTGGCAGCACTAAACCAGCTATACCACATGGATAGCACTGGCTTGGACAGAATCAACAAAGCCATCATCATTCTGATTCCAAAGAAGAATGACGCCGATAACTTGCATGATTTCCGGCCGATTTCCTTGGTCCACAGCTTGATTAAAATTTTCACCAAGATTCTTGCCCGTAGGCTGGCTCCTAAGCTGAGCATGCTCGTTGACCCATGCCAAAGCGCGTTCATAAAAAATTGCAGCATTCAGGAGAATTTTCTCTATGTGCAAAACATGGCGCGCTACTTTCATAATAACAAGAGACCGACTTTGCTACTAAAGCTTGATATTGCCAAAGCATTTGATTCTGTTTCCTGGACCTACCTTCTGGACATGTTGAAGGCACGCGGCTTTGGACCAAGGTGGCGTGAGTGAATTTCTATGCGGCTGAGAACATCCACCTCGCAGGTGGTGATCAATGGTTCATGGTCCGAGTTAATACACCATGGTAAAGGTCTGCATCAAGGGGACCCATTGTCCCCATTCCTCTTCATCCTTGCCATGGATCCACTTCAGCGGATTCTGCGGTTGGTGACGGAAGGCCACCTAATTTCCAAGTTTCCGGGCCGCGGGCAAGTGATGAGATGCGCGTTCTATGCTGATGATGTGACGCTTTTTATGCGACCTTCGGCTTTTGATGCGAGGATGATAAAGCTCCTGCTTGATTTCTTCGGGGAGGTTTCAGGGTTACACACTAACACGGCCAAAAGCCCAGCATTACCAATCCGATGTGGGAACCTGGAGTTGCAAACCATCTTGCAACCCCTTGGCATTCCACTGAAGGCCTTTTCATGTGTGTATCTAGGAATGCCACTAGCGCTAAAA
>NW_025226204.1:0-7483 GCF_018294505.1 Triticum aestivum | reverse complement strand
TACTGGTACATACCCTCAGCCCCGAGGGAGAACTACTCCCTCCTTGTCATGGAGAGCACAGGGATGATGAAGATGGCCATCGGAGAGGGATTCCCCCTCCGGCAGGGTGCCGGAACGGGTCTAGATTGGTTTTCGGTGGCTACGGAGGCTTCTGGCGGCGGAGCTCCCGATCTATTCTGATATCCAATGTTTCTAGCATATATGGATATATATAGGCGAAAGAAGTCGGTCAGGGGATCCACGAGGGGCCCACACCCTTGTGGTGGCATCGGGACTCTTCTGGCCCAGCTCCGGTACTCCGTGGGCTTTTTCTGGTCCAAAAATGATCTCCATGAAGTTTCAGGTCAATTGGACTCCATTTGATTTTCCTTTTCTGCGATACTCAAAATCAACGAAAAAACAAAAACTGGCACTGGGCTCTAGGTTAATAGGTTAGTCCCAAAAGTCATATAAAGTAGCATATTAATGCATATAAAACATCCAAGGTTGATAATATAATAGCATGGAACAATCAAAAATTATAGATACGTTGGAGACGTATCATTCACCCTCAAGGACTTGGGGGCTCTCCACTACTTCCTTGGCATCGAGGTTGTGCGCCGGGTTACTGGCTTCTTCCTACATCAGCAGAAGTACGCCTACGAGCTTCAGGAGCGAGCGGGCATGCTTAACTGCAAGCCTGCTCCTACGCCTGTCGACACGAAGGCTAAGGTGTCCTCCATCAAGGGATCTCCGGCGTCCAAGTCTCCCTTCTACCGCTCCATCGTCGGTGCGCTTCAGTACCTCACACTGACGCGTCCGGACATTCAGTACACTGTCCAGCAGGTGTGCCTTCATATGCATGCTCCTCGTGATACTCATTGGGCTCTAGTGAAACGTATCCTTCGGTACATACGTGGAACCACAGCTATGGGTCTCACCCTGATGGCATCACCTGACACCAGCCTTGTCGCCTACTCCGACGCGGACTGGGTTGGGTGTCCCGACACTCGACGCTCCACTTCCGGCTACTGCGTCTACCTTGGGCCCTCTCTGATTTCGTGGTCGTCTAAACGACAACCCACGATCTCACGATCGAGCGCCGAGGCCGAGTATAGGGCCGTGGCCAACACCGTTGCTGAGTGCTCTTGGCTACGACATCTACTTCAGGAGTTGCTATGCGAGGTTACCAAGGCGACACTTGTTTATGCGACAACGTCTCCGTGGTGTATCTCGCTGCCAACCCTGTCCATCACCGACGGACGAAGCATATTGAGCTCGACATTCACTTCGTCAAGGAGCACGTCGCACTTGGTCGTGTTCGAATTCTCCATGTGCCCACCGATCAGCAGTTCGCCGATGTCATGACAAAGGGACTACCCACCTCGACGTTTGAGGGCTTTCGGTCCAGTCTTTGCGTCACCGGCGACGCTTCGACTGCGGGGGGTGTTGAACATGTGTACATGTACGTAGGTCTGGGTTTTGTATGTCGCACCTGTAGTATCTTGGGAGACAAGACACCGGTCGCACCCGTTGTACCTATATATATATATATATATATATGTGTGTGTGTGTGTGTGTGTGTGTGTGTGTGTGTGTGTGTGTGTGTGTGTGTGTGTGTGTGCGCGCCTAGTGCACGATCAATCAATTATCGATGCACCAAATTATTCTCTATACTCTTCACCAGTCACGGCGTAGACCACGTGATGTAGGATGGAATCCTAGTTCATGATCTTTTCACAAATGAAGGGGGAAAGGGGAAGAACTATAAGAACACAAAGAGAAAATCACTCAAACAAACTTAAATCACACACCCACTAAAATAGCATACATGAGATCCACAAGTATAACATGAACAATTAAGGAAACATAGCACAAAGGTAAGGTTCTTCTCAAATCCAAAGGAGATGGGGCCTTGATAATCTAGGTAGATCCTTCTTCCTTGGGAGGTCTTGATGATCATATGATGGGGATCCTTCTTCAGAGTTTTTCTTTCTCATGTAATAAGGTTGACGACCACACGTGTGAGGCTTGCCGTCTTGGCAAGCACGTTCGTCTCCCCTTTAGCGAGTCTACAAACATTTACATCTTTCCGTTTCAGTTATTGCATAGTGATGTTTGGACGTCCCCGGTTGCGAGCAACACGGGCTATCTATACTATTTGGTGATATTGGATGATTTTACTCATTATGTGTGGACATTTCCTCTTCGTCGCAAGTCCGACGCTCTTGCCACACTCACAGCTTTTTATTCATATGTCACCACACAGTTCGGTCGTCCTATTCTCGCCTTGCAAACTGACAACGGCAAGGAGTTTGACAACGTCGCCGTCCGTAATCTTCTTGCGTCGCACGACACCATATTTCGCCTCACTTATCCCTACACGCCACACTAGAATGGTCGCGCTAAGCGCGTTATTCGCACCCTTAATGACCGTGTCTGCACGTTGCTCTTCCATTCCTACGTGCCTCCTCGGTTCTGGCCGGACGCGCTTGCGACCGCCAGCCTTCTCATTAACATCTGCCCATGTCGTTCGCGTTGGAACTACACTCCTCACCAGCTCCTCTTCGGTGCGGTTCCATCTTATGATGGTCTTCGCATTTTTGGGTGTCTCTATTATCCTAGCACCGCGTCCACTGCTCCTTACAAACTCGCACCATCATAAGAAATAAAATGAGAGAATTTGCACTCTAACTATTTGCACTTTAAAACATGTCTATATACATCCGTATATGATAGTCATATGAAATCTCTAGAAAGGCAAACATTTAGTAACGGAGGGACTATATAGTACCGTTTATGCCCACACAAAAATTAGTGAAACAATGGCAACTGTTTAAGAATTTAAGAATAGAAGATAATGACCTTTGGCAACAGACTGTGCAGGTGATTGCCAACTCTGGGAAGGTCGGTGTGAACGGCCCAAGATCCCCTCCTTCCCGAAGAACTCAAGTGGAGGAAGTTCTAATTATTGATTAAGCTGACTATGATCTTCGTGTGTGCTAATGTAAGTTGGCCATGATTTTTATTTGACTGTGTGTATACCTGCCCACAGCGTATCATCATCGTTGCACACATGTTTATGTTGCGGTGCATGTTCACCGACCGACTGATCTATTTGCATGTGTAGGTCTTTGAACCGAGTATAGATTAATGGTGAACCGACGGCTTCGTGTCACGTCTCAAGGCAGGCTAAACGAGGACTTTACCATGAACCAAGCACGCGCGCGCGTGTGTATGTGCTACTCATATGTAGGACCTGGTGTTGGTTTGGTGCGGTGCAATGCAACCCCGGATAGGCAGATAGTCAAAGCCGCGAGCTCTATACCGATCATCATCCTACGTACTCCTTCCGTTCCGAATTACTTGTCTTGAATTTGTCTAGATATGGATGTATCTAGAGCTAAAAACAATTGTAGCATGCGTGTGCATCCTCACACGCTTTTCCTACTTTCATAGATGGCCCTCCCTTTTTGATTTGGAACGCGAGACTTGCACACAAGGACCTAGTACTAACTACAGTATTTACATTGTCGTAGTCAGGGTGGTTACTTGCACACGTTTCCTTGTCTATGAAGAAAAACCTCATCTGGTGCACATACGCGCATTTACAAACCTCATCTGGTGTACTACGTGTTCTCTGACGCTTTCTTCCACGGCGACTTGCTTTCGAGACAGACGACGTACCGGGTTGGAGTGGTTACAAGCTTAGATTAATCGACCAAATGACGCGAGTTTTAATAAGTTTAAAAAAAAAGTGAAACACGAGAAAAAGAAAACGAAATCAAACGGCGGCAACCCCGACCCGACTCGCAGCCTCGTCTCAAAAGCAGCACCAAAAAGAAAAGAAACACTCCAGGTTTGAATTGAACAGCGTGTGGCGACCGTTTCTCACGTGTCCCTTTCGGCTTCGTCTCCACGCGCTACCTCCTCCAGTCTCTATACATAAGACCCAGCTAGCAGCTCATCAGCTCACACTCTCCTCCCGTCTCGTCTCCCCGATCGAGCTTCAGTCACACACCTCACAGCCGAGGCGAGGCGAGGCGACCCAGCAACCCCACCCATGGCGGACCGCGTCCACCCCGCGCCGCTGCTGCCGCTCTCCACCCCACCCGCCCCGCCACCCGACAACAGCGACGCGGCCGCGGAGAACACCCCGCTGCGCTCCACCACAGCGGCGGCGGCGCCGGGCGCGTCGTACATCGTGCATGTACCCAAGGACCAGGTGCTCCGGGTCCCGCCCCCGGACCGCGCGCGCAGGTACCGCAAGCTCGCCGCGCGGCCGGCGCGGCGCCGCATGCTCCGCCGCGCCTGCTGCGGCGCGTGCTGCGCGCTCCTCCTCCTGCTCCTCCTCGCCGCCGCGTTCGTCGGCGCCGTCTACCTCGCCTTCCGCCCCCGGGCGCCCTCCTTCTCCGTCACGTCCCTCTCCGTCGCCGGCCTCCTCGACGCCTCCCCCGCGCGGCTCGATGCCGCCGTGCGCGCGGACAACGGCGCCAACAGGAAGGTCGGCGTGGACTACCGCGCCGGCGGCGAGGTCAGGGTCTCCTACTCCGGCGTCCTCCTCGCCACGGGCCGCTGGCCGGCCTTCTACCAACCGCCGAGGAACGTGACGCTCATCTCCATGCCGCTCACCGGGAGGGACGGCCTGGCCCTCACGGACGACCAGAGGGCGCGGCTGGCGGAGCAGGCCGCGGCGGGCGCCGTGCCGCTGACGGTGGAGGCGCGGGTGCCGGTGCGGGTGAGGCTCGGGAAGGTGCTGCGGACGTGGACCGTGGACGTGTGGGCGCGGTGCCAGGTCACGGTGGACAGGATCGACGGCGAGACCACGGCCGCCAACCAGGGGTGCACGGTCAAGGCCAAGCCGCTCTGGTGGTGGTGGTGATCGCCGGGGCCAGGGCGGCGTGAACCAAGCACGGAGGCTCTTTGATAAGATCACGGAATCCAATTCCATTATTACTGCCGGTGAAGTGGATTAATTCGTGTGATCTGGAGGATTTCTGTGTGGGGTGCATGCAAATAGTACAATCAATCAGCAGAGCATTCTGACCAGTTGTAGATGCATGTATGCTTCTTCTTGCATAAAAATAAACTACATGTCGATGAATCCCTGGTACAAAAACCAGTCATTTGTCATTGTCATTTTACAATTACGGTTGGGGCTGTCCACGTTCATGTAACTGCGGTAGCTGAAACTTCTAACACTGTTTTGTCAGCAGTGGATAGCGAAAGCCTCCTTCGTACGACTTAAACCTCACCAACAACGCGAAAATTGATTATCTATGCTCCGTTGTTTGGAAAATAGTGGAGCCTGAGTTGTGCGAAAAGAGCGTCGCAATCTAACCATTGCCTACGTATCTATCATCTGACTTCGCCCGCCAGTTTCTCAAAGTCTAAATCCAAAGCCGCGTGCGGGGCAGCTGTATTTATACATCACAAGAAGACCATCGAGTGGACTTCTTTTTCTAAATAGTCATGTTTTCTTTTCGTCACAATAATGGAAAAGAATACTCTCTCGAACTCGGGATCAAACGATGCACATGGTCAATAAACCAAACAAAACCTTTCAAACTTGCAACTGCATCAGCATCAGCAAGTGAAAATGCAAATCATGGTGATGAGGCCATCCAAAATCTCCCGTCAGGCCACTTCATTTACGACATATATTAAATATTGATTGTCTATTATTAAACACGTAACCATCCGTTCCGGTTTATAGGATCAATTCAAAATCTCACCAACCAAGACATATGGAAAATGATGGAATACTTTTTATTATTTGCAAAAGTACACAACTAATACTCCCTCCGTTTTAGTCTACAAGTCCTGCGCGTATAACTAGGTTGTCAATTTTATCATCTTAATTAATATAAACTATATAACACAAAAAATATATCTTTTAAAAATAGAAACTCCGAAGTTTATATTGGTATATTTTTTGTAATATATGATTTGTATTAGGTTGACCAAATTGACGACCTAGGGATATGAGCACGCCATATAAACTGAGAGAGAGGGAGTATGCTCTTTCTCTAAAAAAATGTGTTTATCAATGTATTAATTGCAATGTATGCATGCGTGACCAATAAATGACAAAAACTTTTACATGCATTGGTGACTTTTACTCTTAGGCTGGTCGTAATGGTAGTATCATAACTAGTATCATGCATGCCAACTAGGCAATTTTGATGAGGTGTCATAGTATTAAATGAAGAAAGAGAGGGTGAGGTATCATATCATGATACCGTATCATAATAAATGCTATGCTACTTTGTGTCATGCATGGCAATAAATAGAGTACTACATGATACTAATATATGCATTAGGGAGGTAGTATCATATGCATGATACTAGTATATGATACTCCCCGTTACAACCAGCCTTAGGCTGGTCATAGTTGGAAGTAATTTACACTGATTTAGATGTAGACTCACAGAATACTCATTATATGCCGAAACTTTTACATGCATAGTCTATGTTATCACCTTCGTAATGTGTAGTAACATAATGTATGTGTGGTATCATGCAAAGCTTTATTTATTTAGATGTAGATTCATTTTATCTCTGAATGTATTATGTTACTATAAACATCTCTTTTTTTGTTAACTGCTTGTCACATAAGCAAATTCGCCTTGGGGTGTGTTAAAACTTCTAAAACTGTTTTGTCAGGAGTGGATGGCGAAAGCCTCCTTGGTACGACTTAAACCTCACCAACAACGCGAAAATTGATTAATCTATGTTTCGTTGTTTGGGAAATAGTGGAGCCTGAGTTGATTTTCGTCGTATGCGAAAAAAGGGTCGCAAATTAACCATTGCCCACATATCTATCATCTGACTTCACCGTCGGTTTCTCAAAGTCTAAACCCAAAGGCGCGTGCGGGGCAGCTGTATTTATACGTCACAAGAAGACCATCGAATGGACTTCCTTTTCTAATAGTCTTGTTTTCTTTTCGTCACAATAATGGAAGAGAATACTCTCTTGAACTCGGGATCAAACGATGCACATGGTCAATAACCAAACAAAAACTTTCAAACTTGCAGCTGCGTCAGCATCAGCAAGTGAAAATGCTCATCATGAAGACGAAGCCATCCAAAATCTCCCGTTAAGCCACTTTAAGCCACTTCATTTACGACACCTATTAAATATTGATTGTCTATGCAAACACTAAGCCCTCCCTTCCGGTTTACAGGCTCCATTCAAAATCTCACAACCAAGACAGACTGCAAATGGTGGAATAATTTTATTACTATATGCAAAAATCCTCTCTTTATTTTGTTTTCACGAGAAAAAGGCCTTATATGAAGAAAGAACAGATTAATTGGGAGGCGCGGCAGTCAATACAGAGTAGAAGACAACGTTTGGAACGCTTGTACCAGATGCCAACGGCGCCATGACGTCCAACCCTACCACTTTCATAAAAGGGCAGCACCAGACTCGCGAAGGAGCATCGCCTAGGGTTGGTATTCTCTCAGGTCCTATCTAGCACTGATACAATACTACGTACAC
>NW_025226203.1:0-9676 GCF_018294505.1 Triticum aestivum | reverse complement strand
CGGCCTCATTTAAACTTGCCTAAATGTTTAGTTTATTTATGCTTCACCTCTTTCCATGTTTAACAACATTTAATATTGTTGGGTACATAAACGGGAGTGAACTAAAGAATCGAATGTGGTGTTCCGTCAATATGCAACTCGTTGCATATTGAGCTCCACTTAACTTGTAGTGTTGGTTGTGCACTTTGTCATGCCATGCATATTTAAACCGCACATGCATCATCCTTGATTGTGCATCATGCCATGTTGATGCTTGGTTGTTTACCATGTTGTTTGCCTCTTTCCGGTGTTGCTTCTTATTGTTAGTTCCGGTAACGTCACGTTTGTGAGGATTCGTTCGACTACGTCCGTTTGGCTTCTTCATGGACTCGTTCTTCTTCCTTGCGGGATCTCAGGCAAGATGATCATACCCTCGATATCACTTCTATCTTTGCTTGCTAATTGTTCGCTCTATCTCTATGTCGCGCTACCTACCACTTGTTATATCATGCCTCCCATATTGCCATGTAAAGCCTCTAACCCACTTTTCCTAGCAAACCGTTGTTTGGCTAAGTTACCACTTTTGCTCAGCCCTTCTTATAGTGTTGCTAGTTGTAGGTGAAGCTGAAGTTTCTTCCATGTTGGAACATGGATATGTTGGGTTATCACATTATATCTTATTTAATTAATGCATCTATATACTTGGTAAAGGGTGGAAGGCTCGGCCTTATGCCTGGTGTTTTGTTCCACTCTTGCCGCCCTAGTTTCTGTCATACCGGTGTCATGTTCCTTGATTTTGCATTCCTAACGCGGTTGGGTGTTATGGGAACCCCTTGACAGTTTGCTTTGAATAAAACTCCTCCAGCAAGGCCCAACATTGGTTTGAAAATTTTCCACCACCACTTATTACTTTTCCCTTAGGAGTCGCGCTCCCGAGGGTCATCTTTATTTTAAACCCCCGGGCTAGTGCTCCTCTGAGTGTTGGTCCAACCAGTCAACCACCGGTGGCCACCAGGGGCAACTCTGGGCTGGCCTATCAGAAGTTTGGACAATCCGGTGTGCCCTGAGAACGAGATATGTACAGCTCATATCAGGATTTGTTGTCACATTCGAGCGGCTTTGCTGGTCTTATTTTACCATGGTCGAAATGTCTTGTAACCGGGATTCCGAGGCTGATCGGGTCTTCCCGGGAGAAGGAATATCCTTTGTTTACCGTGAGAGCTTGTGATGGGCTAAGTTGGGACACCCCTGTAGGGTATAAACCTTCGAGAGCCGTGCCCGCGGTTATGTGACAGATGGGAATTTGATAATATCTGGTTTTAGGTAACTTGACACTTGATTCAATTAAAATGCATCAACTGTGTGTGTAGCCGTGATGGTCTCTTTTCGACGGAGTCCGGGAAGTGAACACGGTCTTGTGTTATGTATGAACGTAAGTAGTTCAGGATCACTTCTAGCTTCTCGACTGTTGTGTTGCTTCTCTTCTCGCTCTTATTTGCGTATGTTAGCCACCACACTTGCTTAGTGCTCGCTGCAGCTCCACATCATTACCTTATCCTACCCATAAGCTCAAATAGTCTTGATCTCACGGGTGTGAGATTGCTGAGTCCTCGTGACTCACGGATACTTCCAAACTGTTGCAGGTGCCGATGATACCAGTGCAGGTGGCGCAACCGAGCTCAAGTGGGAGCTCGATGAAGATCTTGGTCATTGTTATGTGTCTTTTCCAAGTGATCAGCAGTGGTGCCCAGTTGGAACGATCGGGGATCTAGCATTTGGGGTTGTCTTCTTTTATTTTGGTTCCGTAGTTGGACCTTGATTGTACTCTAGATGATGATTGTTTAACTTGTTATTTGTGTGAAGTGGCGATTGTAAGCCAACTCTTTATTGCTTTCTTATTCAGTATATGGGATTCTGTGAAGATTACCCCACTTGCGACTAAACCACCATGCGGTTATGCCTCTAAGTCGTGCCTCGACACGTGGGAGATATAGCCGCATCGTGGGTGTTAAAAGTTGGTAATCAGAGCCATCCCGACTTAGGATCCCCCTGATTGATCGAATCGCTGACGTTGTTGAGTCTAGAACAAAAATGTTTTGAGTCTTAGGATTATATATATCGGAGAGTAGGATTCTTTTTACTCCTCAGTCCCTTCGTCGCTCTGGTGAGGTATCCTGGCATACAAGTTTTGACTTTCCTATCCTCAAATTTCACTAATTTTTTTTAGGATCACGCGGGTATCCTGGGATGGTTTCAATATTCTTGTCACGAGAACATTGTTCTTGGTGCCTCCTGACATTTAGGGGTTGTGGCAGTGTCCCATGGAGTTGATCTTTGAGGTGTTGTCGTCACAATTTTATCGTTGCAGTTCTGGAATACCTGAGTTCCCCAACATCGAAAATCTCTTTTATGTAGTTGTTGGTGAGATAACCTCGACGCCACCCAGTACTGGGGCGGGAGTTCGGGAGTATTGCCATAACTCATATAACGGATGCTTTTTGAAGGTTGAGGTACACGATTTCCGAATGTTTCTTGGTTATGTGTTGACGGATGGATACAGCTGGATGTAGGATTTGTTAGTTTGGGTGAGATATTATACTTCCCCAGTATCCCCAACACCAGATTGCATAACCAGAAAGTTTTGGGAGTTTATAAGTGGGAATTCAAGTAGCTCCTAGAATATCTTCCTGACAGATGCATGATATGGGATTGGGTAAATCTCTATCATATGTATTTGTTCCGGCTTATCTGCAAGACAAATCCTTTGTTTTGTTTTGAGTTGTGGTATTCGAGTTGCTTCAATGACAAGTGCCGATTCCATACCTTTCCTAAGTGGTGTTCTCATATTTCTATGTGAATACTAATCCTTCGTGATAATCGAGATTGTCATGTCAATTCAACCGGCATGTTTCTCTTCAAGTGGATCCGATCATTTTTTACATCCGCGAGATCAACTCAAAGTCTTCTCAACGTTATTTGTTTCATCCGTCCCAAGTTGCCTTTATTTTCCCGCCCACCCACCCGTTGTTTCTTCAAGGACTCAGATTTCTTATTCCAGTATCCTTTTATTGATGGGAAGCCTCTCCATTCTTTTCCGTCCATGTTCTTATCCGGTGATTCTCAGGAAGATACTTACGGAGCTTCAAGTTTATTATTCTTCGTTCTCTTTTCTTCTCCGGTGGATTAAATTCAAGCTTTGTCGATCATATCTTTTCATCATTTCAAACATTTTCTCATACCGGTGCACCTCTTAATCATCCACTTCTTGCTATTCAATTGTTCTGGAGTGCTGAAGATATCTCAGAAGATTCAAGTTTCCATTCTCAATTCGCTCAAGTTCTTTTGAGGATGTTATCTCATTCAAGCCGTTTAAATCAACCGATGCAATCTCCCTTTCAAGTAATCATTTGAAGGTGTTTCTTTTGAGTGGGCCCTAACCCACAGGTCTTTTCCCAGGATCTTACATGACTCTTCCATTTTCCCAGTGTTACTCTCAAATTATTCTCCAAGTTTGACGTAAGAACGAATTATCATCAGTCATATGTATTTCTCCAAGATCTGTCAAATTAGTTTCATCGTTGGTTCAACCTTTCTATTTTTCATTCCGGAGGGCCTCCACAATTCATGGTGGTGTTTCTAGTTGTCATTCTCGGATTTTGAAGACCGAAGAAGAGTTCCTCTTAAATTCTTACCCGTTCTTCCAAAGATGCGAAGTTCAAGCTTGATGCCATCCTCTCATAATTGTTTTCAATTGTGAGAATTCTTTTCACCCATCCGGAGCAATTCATGAGTCTTTTTAGTTTGATTCTACGGAGCCCATCATCTCAGAATTATTCATTCCAGCTTTCAGCTCTCGTTCTCCAAAAATCCTACCAGTGCATCATTCAAATATTCTCTAATCAAGCATCTTCGTTCATTTGCTAATTCTTCCCGGTGTTTCGCTATCTTTTCTTTGATCATTTTTAGTTCTTACGGCGGTTTGTTCAAGGTTCCTCTTCATACGTTATCATATCAATTCATTCGTTCTTTCCAATCTTACCGACGAATCATTGAAGTCTTTTCTTAAGATTGCGCTATATCTTTCATAATCCTTCTCAACGAAAATAAGTAGTATGCCAAATCCATTGCTTATCATCAATTTAAATTGGTGAAGGATGAGCATAACATAATTCTTATTCTTGCTTCATCCAAGTGATTGATTCATTCTTCCGGAGTTTGTTCATGATGAGTAAATTCTTGATTACAAGTGATTCATCTTTCTTTCTGGAGTTGTTCATCATATCAATTTCTCAGTTCTAAGTTGTTCATCTTTTTCTTTTTAGAGTTCCAAGCTCTCTCGATTATCTCGTCGCCAAGCTCCATCTAAGTCAGTGCAAGGCTTCACCTTGTGTTTTCAACTTCTCTTTCTTTCTATCATCCTTTTATTACTGGCATTCTTCTTGGAGCTTTTTCATGGTGGTTCGTTAATGATTAATTCATTCTCGAAGTGTTTTTCAAGCTTCTTGTTTGAGGAGTTCAAGCATTCTTCATCTTGCATTCCGAAGTGCAATTTTTCTACCTTATCTTTTGAGGTGGTGTTATGTCACTCTTGACAATTTCCTTCATGTTTCATGATTCACAAGTTGTCTGGAATGACATATTTTAAACCCATCATTTTCAATTTGTTCATGAGATCCTTGCAACCCATCAATCTCTTCATTGGAGTTATCTTGGGTTAAATTTCACCTAAAGCTTTCCTTAAGGATTGCTGTTATTTATGGTGCTTATAAATGACCCAAGTTTTTCATTTATCCTCCCGGTGAAAATAAGGTTCTAGTCTACTTGTTGATATCAATCCAATCTATTGTTTCCGTTTGTGGCAGGATTTCACCTCAAGTTTTCAGATGTTTTCCTTGTTTATCTCATTTCTACCAGAGTGGTTTCAATTACTTCTTGTCCTTTGTGCTCGCCATTCATAGATTTGCAACCTCCAAGGTTCACATGGTGTTCCTTGTTCCTCTTTTCCAACGGAGTGTTTTCAACTTTGTTCATCTTCGTTGCAATCTTTCTTTCAATTTGTCCAATCTCTCAAGGTTCTTTGGTTTCACTCATTTGTCAAAGAAGCAACTTAGTTCTACCTCTTCTCTTCCTCTTCCGTTTCCTCCGGTGCCATCCTAGATCTCGCGACGAGATCATCTTGTAGTGGTGGAGTGTTGTGATGCCCCAAGACCGGCGCTCCAGATGCCTTCCATGGATTGCGAGATTCCTCGTGTGATTTGTTTGGTTCGTTGCATTTATCGTTGCATCATTGGCATTGTATCATGTCATCTTGCAACCCATTTTAAAACTCAACTAAATAAATTGCATGGATCTTCGGTCCATTTAAACCGTGGAAATTCACATGGTGATTCTCTTTATAACATATATGTCGGCGTTCTGGGAACGGGGGTCCCCAGACTTGCCTGCCTGCGGCCTGCGGCGTGGCTCAAAGGGGGGCCCAGCACGGCCCATCTTCACCAACACAGACCCAAGACCCTCGCGAGGGGCCAAGCCTCGCGGGGCGGACGACGCGGAGCTTCCTTAGGCACGGCCTCATCAGGCTGGCTCGCGAGGAGGCGGAGAGATCAAGGCGGGGTACCTCACGAGGTGCCCGTGATGCAAGCCGTAACGACCAAAGGCGCCAGGCGGGTGCCAGCCCGCGCATCGTCCTCCTTTCCTCTTTGGTGCAAAGGGAGCAAGCGCAGCCGCGGAGTACCGAGGCATCAAGAAAAGGTTGCCATTCCGGTGCAACAAGACCAAGACCAGGAGGACTGCAAGACGGAGGTCATTGTGGAGCCCAAGACGGCGTCACCACCAGAGCTTTGTGCAGGCGAAGACTACTTTTGTCAGGATAGCTAGTACTAGTTGCCCCCTTCAAATTAGCCCGCCATTGTTGGCTCCCTTCCCGCTCGATATTTGGGAAGAGGACCAGGGCCTCTATAAATAGGACCAGCCGCCCCCAGGGGAGAGGGGCATCAACAATCGGAGAGAGAGAGAGAGAGAAGGGTGACCGAACTCCTCCCAGCAGTTCATCGCCCCAGCCAAGAGCAGACCCTCGCGAGGCTGTTCTTCATCATCATCAGCCCAAGAGGCAATCCACGACACCACACACTGGAGTAGGGTATTACACCACAACGGTGGCCCGAACCAGTATAAACCCTGTGTCATTCGTGTTGTTCTTTCCATAGCTTAGATCTTAGCGAGGCGGAGGGGTGCAAGTAGGTAGGAGGCGAAATCTCCGCGCGCACCCCAGTGTTCGAACCTCAAGGGTCTGCCGGAACCCGAAATCCGATATTTGGCGTGCCAGGTAGGGGTGCACCGGAGTTTTCTCTTCCGCCACCGCCACGGCCTGCCTCGCGATGAGTAGCGCGTCGCCTGCTCCGGCCGCCGGCGCCAGCATGGGGGTCAGGGGGCTCCGAGCCCTGGCCCCAGCCCTGCAACGGGTACGGTGGCCGGACAAGTTTAGGCCAACGACGCCGCCGCGCTACGGCGGCGCAACAGATCCGCTGGCCTTCTTGCCGACGAGCGAGGAGGCCCCCCTCGAAGCTGGAGGTGACGATGGGGTCATGGCCAACTGGCTCCCCATGGCCCTCACCGGCGCTCCGCGCCCATGGCTGCTCCACCTGCCGGCAACCTCCGTGGCCTCTTGGGAAGAGCCCCGCAGCCTCTTCCTCGCCCATCGCGCTGCACCAACACCCCCGGTCGCTGCGGCCCTCCTGGGCGGCTCGCAGGCGCTGCCTACAAGTAACCACGTGAAGCCGTTCATCCGCCGGGTCAGCGCCGCTTCCACGCAGCAGGGGGCTCTCCCGGACCGGGTGGCGTCCAAGGCTGGCCTGACCTTTAGCTCGGAGGACCACCCCTCCAACTCAGCCTGCTCGGGTGAGCTCCCCATGCTGTGCACCCCCACCATCTGCCAGGTGGCCGTCACCAGAACTCTCATCGATGGCGGTGTGGGCCTCAGCGTGCTCTCGGTCGAGGCCTTCAACCTCCTCTGCATACCCCTGGAACAGCTGCAACCCAGCCGGCCCTTCTCAGGCGTTGGGGGCAGATCATCCAGCTCCTTGGGACAGATCCGGCTCCCAGTAACCTTCGGCACCTACAACAACTTCCGCACGGAGCTGGTCGACTTCGACATCGCCCCCATCGGCCTCCCCTACAACGCCATCCTCGGCTACCCAACGCTGGCCCAATTCATGGCCGCGACGCACCTGGCGTACAACCTCATGAAGATGCCCGGGAGCAGCGGTGTCCTCACCGTGCACGGGGACACCGGAGACGCGCTGCGGGTACTCAAGCTCGCCTTCAAGACGGCGGCGTCGGCACAGCTCGCCGGCTTGGAGACCCCCGAGCCCAAGGGGGCTGCACCCACCAAGAAGAAACAGTTGTTCACCCAAGACAAGGTAGAAACCAAGCAGATACCCGTCGATGAGGACGGGTCCACCAATGCCACTTTCACCATAGGCGCCAACCTCGAACCCGAGCAGGAGGAGGCCCTGGTTGGGTTCCTGCGCGCAAACAAGAAGGTATTCGCTTGGGAGCCTGATCAGTTGGCAGGGATCCCTAGGAGTGTAATCGAGCATCACCTCAACGTGTGCCCCAACGTGCGCCCTGTGAAGCAGAAGGCCAGGCGGCAGTCCACAGAAAAGCAGGGCTTCATCATCCAAGAGACCCGCAAATTAGAAGCCGCTGGGGTCATTCGCGAGGTCCGATACCCGGATTTGTTGGCCAACCCTGTCGTTGTGCCAAAGAAGGGAGGGAAAGAGCGCATGTGTGTCGACTTCACCAACCTCAACAAAGCGTGGCCGCAAGATCCGTTCCCGCTCCCCCGCATTAACCAGATCGTCCATTCCACCGCGGAATGCGACCTGCTATGCTTCTTGGATGCCTTCTCTGGGTATCACCAGATCAAGATGGCGGTAGAAGACGTCGAAAAGACAACCTTCCTAACCCCGTGTGGGGTGTACTGCTACACATGCATGCCATTCGGGCTGCGTAACGCAGGGGCGACCTTTCAGCGGCTAATGCACATCACCTTGGGCCCGCAGCTCGGGAAGAATGTTGAAGCTTATGTCGATGACATTGTGGTAAAGTCTCGGGAGGCCAGGACCCTGATACAAGACCTGGAGGAAACCTTCACGAGCCTCAACGCAGTGAACCTACGGCTCAACCCAGAGAAGTGTGTGTTCGGAGTCCCCTCGGGCAAGCTCTTGGGTTTCCTCGTGTCCCACCGAGGCATCAAGGCTAACCCGGAAAAGGTCAAGGCGGTGGAAGACATGAGCCCGCCAAAGACCCTCAGAGAAACGCAGAAGCTCACTGGGCGCATGACCGCGCTAGGGCGCTTCATCTCCAAGTTGGGGGAACGAGCGCTGCCCATCTTCCAGCTAATGAAGAAAAAGGGGCCCTTTGAGTGGACTGAAGAGGCCGACAAGGCGTTCCAGGATCTCAAGAGATACCTGACCAGCCCACCGGTCATGGTGGCTCCGCGCCCTCAAGAGCCCCTGGTGCTTTACCTCGCCGCCACTCCCTACTCCGCCAGCGCGGCCCTGGTGGCGGTTAGAGAGGAGCGTCGAATCAGAATCGCAGCAGCAGCCCGGGACAAGGCAAAACAGGAACAAGGAAGGCCCACAGGAACTGCCACCGTGGCTGAGGAGGATTAGCCGCCGCAGAGGAGTGCACCGAAGGCGGAAGAGGCCCCTCTCCCAGATGGCCAGCCTCAGTGGGCCTCATCGCCTCAAGAGGCGCCACGGTCTCCGAAGGGAGCCGCCAGCACTGACGCACCCAACCTCGTTGAGCACCCGGTGTACTTCGTCAGCACGGTATTGCGGGATGCGAGGGTGCGGTACCCCATGCCTCATAAACTCCTCCTCGCGCTACTAGTGGCCTCGCGCAAGCTGCGGCACTATTTTCAGGGTCACCCCATCAAGGTCGTCTCGTCATACCCCCTGGAGAGAGTGCTTAGGAGCCCTAACTCAGCTGGAAGGGTCGCTGAGTGGAACATAGAACTGCAAGTGTTTTAGCTCGAATTCAGCACGACCAGAGTCATCAAGGGAGCAACATTGGCGGATTTTGTGGCAGAATGGACAGAGGCACCAGGCCTCAAGGCCAGCAAGGATCGGTCCCTCTCCCCAGGAAGCGAGGAGCCAGAAGGCTGGGTCATGTATTTCGATGGGGCGTTCTCCAGGCATGGCGCAGGGGCTGGGACGGTGCTTATATCGCCCACTCAGGACAAGCTCTACTACGCTGTGCAGCTCTGTTTCCAGCAAGGTGAAAAGGTCTCCAACAACATAGCGGAGTATGAAGGTTTAATAGCGGGCTTGAAGGCCGCAATTGCCCTGGGGGTGAAACGCCTCACCATCAAGGGCGATTCGCAGCTCCTTGTCAATTTCTCCAACAAGGTGTACGAGCCGAAAGATGAGCACATGGAAGCCTACCTTGCGGAGGTCCGCAGGATGGAGAAGCAGTTTTGGGGTTGGACTTGCAGCATGTGCCCCATGGCACCAATCAGGAGGCCGACGACATCGCCAAATGGGCGTCTAGGCGGTTATCTCAGGAGCCTGGCGTTTTCGTGGAGCGGCTCTTCAAGCCCTCAGCCCTGCCGTCATTGTCAAACACGGCTCAGCCTCGGGAGGAGCTCCCCCAGCCACCTGCCTCAGGAGCTCCGGCCTGTGGCCCGGCCTCA
>NW_025226202.1:13914-20061 GCF_018294505.1 Triticum aestivum | reverse complement strand
ATACAGTAGTCTCATCATACCATCATCATCATCATCATTCAACACAAATATCATCAAATCTCGAAAATAGCAATACACAAGTGCGATCATGTCATGTCTCGAATAAGTGCAACTTAGTGGTCATGGCACACACACACAAGTTTCATCATCTCTATCTAAACCATGATGTAGAAGAGAAGCGTGATCAGGATGAGCAAGAGCGCGACTATGTAGTACCAGCGGTCCCGCCCCTGCTCATGCTGGAGTCTCCACCTCAAGTAACTACTTTCCGCTTCGGCTATGCTGTCGAACCCTCTGTGGCTAGCACCTAGGTACCTATGCACCTGGGCCTGAGCAGCTGGCCAGTGGTCGTAGACTCCTGGAACCCTCCCAACATACACGGCATAGTAGCCCTTCGCCATCTCTGATCTATGTACCTGTATCGTGAGTTGATGAATTGAATGATAATATGCAACATAATGTACTTAAGAAAACAAGGAGGCATAATTAGCAAAATACAAGCAACCAATAGTAAACATAAATGACGAAGTTCCTCATACCAAAACTAATTAACTAGAGCGATCAACGCTAGTTCAGGACCATGGTTTAGTTACATCACATAGTTTCGCCGTGCATAAATTCAGAGTTTTTCCATAGAAATATAGTAGTGACACATTGTCATCAACAACCAGTCCTCCATGTCGGCGGTCTAATCTTCATAGTCAGGGAGGAAGATCCCGAGCTTCTTGAAAGGGTTCATGTCCAAACGATGAGCGAGTAGTGGTGCTCGGACATCTTCCCGTGTGATTGGCTCATGGTAGAAGATCCCTGTTGGTTCGAGGACCTGCTTCATGATCACTTGGGCAAGTTCACACTGTACGTGATAAAACTCAGCTCTGATTCGATGACCCGATGTCCTTCCTATGCTTGTGGCCCACCTGACAATCTCGGCATCATTGGTAGTAGGTGCCATGCGAAGGCGTTGATTATCCCTTCTGTACTCAAGCAGCTGATGCATGAGGTAGAATCCATCAGCCATACTGGTGTGCAGTTGCTGGATGCAGCAAAAGTTAGTCTTATGACCGAAAGCCAGCCCATGATTCGTGTACTTTTTCACCTTGATATATCCACCAGAGAGGCTGAAGGTTAACATGGCACTATCGAGAAGACTCTTTATGTGCTTGTAATCCTTTTTCCTGAGGTTCTTCGATGAGTACAAGTACATCGCATGGGAGTATTTTGAGGAAAGAACGATGAGGACAGTGCCCCCCCGCTGCGCAAATTAAGTACACCTCAAATTAGCCTCCATGCTTGCAAAGGAATGATTAACACTTATGAAAGGATATGTGCGGATGACTTATGTGGGATGTTAAAGCAAGAGAATCACTTCCTTGTCCTTATTAGCGATCATGAATTCGCCGATGTACTTGCTTGCATAGCCACGGTGCTCTTTGCAAACTGCAAAGAAGCTCTCATGCATATAGAACGAGTCCATGACGCAGATATATTTGATGTTCTCGACCCTGATGAAGTAGTTCAGATACAGTACATACATGCGGATGAACTGGAAATCCAGCTTGGTCATGTGGAACATGTCGTATATGTAGTCAAATCACATGACAAACTTATTCACGGGCTATCTCTTAACGTACAACCTCCCACCCGGCACCTTAGCCACATAAAACGGGTATCCTGGTTTTTTCACGACCAGAAGGCTTTTCTCTCTGGCCAGCACATCTTCATGGTGTCTCCTTAGATCATTGTTCAGTATGTGCTCTAGTGCTTTCGCAATTAGGATCGGCTGGCTGGCGACATGGAAGAGCTTCTCACCTTCAACAAGTATTCTGTCTACCACCCGGTGCTCTAGAGGCGGCTGGCTGCTTGAAGCAGCTTTGGCTCCTTTAGGGCCTTTCTTGTCCGGTCTCCTCCTTTGCTTCTTGGTGGGTGGTGGTAGTGAGCCCACCATACCTTCCCTAACCACTAGCCCCTGTGTCATTGGGCTAATCAGTGGACGGGCCTCGGGGGGTTGTTGGGTCCAAACGGCATCTGGAGGCGTCTCCTGGGAGGATCGCTTGAAGAGACACTTTTTGCATTCCGCCTTATGATGTTCTGGCTCCGAAAAATCAGGAAGCATCAAGTCATCATCTCAAAGCTCATAGCCTGAGTCTTCGCTGTCGTGAGCCATCAGTCCTCCATCATCATAGGCCGTATTGAAATACCCTTTTGGGTCATCATCATCCTCCTCCATGTCATCATCAACATTTGCTTCTTTAACAACTGGGGCAACATCATCTGGCAGTAATGGAGGCTCTCCCTCGCGTCGTCCGCTATCACTCGCCACGACAGGTGCAGGTAATGTGGTAGGTGGGGTGGTGTTCATACCTTCTTCAGAAGGTGGCATTTGTGTGATACTGGGAGCCTCGAGATGAAGAAGAGACTTGGGCCATGGCAAGAACCATATCTTGCATGCGCCAATCATCTTAGGGGTCTTGTCGTCATTGACTGGTACCGGAGGAGGCAAATCCTCGAAGCCCGCTAAGACACTGTCCACATTAACCTTGAAGACGCCCTTTGGCATCTCTCGGTTGTGAAACATGCGGTCCTTTGGCTTCACGATCATTGCCTTTCCCACGGCCACCTTCTGGCCCTTGATGTCGTAGAGTAGGGTGCACGGGGTGTCGTCGGCCTATGAAGGAGACATGTCTGCGACGTCAAACATCCAAAAGGCAACTGAAATGGAATACTATAGACATGCTGGTGAAAAGGGTACGACGTGTAATTACCGTGAGGGCATCGAGCTCAGCCAGCGATGAAGGCCCACCGACCATGCAAGAGACAGAGGTTGGGCTGCTATGAACATGAGCGGGGCCTTTTGCGGTTTCTTGAGCAGGTGCTGGTGCTCTAGTGTTCACTGAATTGCTCCCGACAAAGCTAGGAAGGGGAAAGTCCCCCGGCCGTGCATTTGGATTGTTCTTTGTGAAATCCCATAGTGCCGGAAGCAAGCTGGCCACCGTGTCAGTGACCGCTGCAGAGACGGCCCCGAGAAACTCTTGTTTGGTCTCAGCTTTGGTCTTATCGACCGCAATCTTGACCTTCTCGTCTATGCTCTGCTGAGTGATGATCAAGCGTCTCTTCCTTCTCTCCTCTAGCTCCTCGGGGTAGCACGTCTTCCACCAGGCGCCATCTCCATGCCGTGCACACGTCCATAGGATGGGGGCTTGTCCACCGGGACCTTCTTCAGTATGTTCAGGGCCCGGTTGAATGGGGTGTCCCACTTAAGCCTTGCCGATGACCGTGTCGACTCGTCGCTTTCGGCTGCCTTTTGGTGCTGCTCTTTCTGGAAAAAGGAATGTGTATGGTTTACTAATGTGACAAACCTTGCAGTCAAATTGATTGGAAGCTATAATATGATAATGTGGTAATATAACAATTACCAGAAGTCTCGTGAAGTCCCTCGTGACCAGGTCCATGTAAATGAGCTTTTTTCTTTGTCCCACTTGTACTGGGCCATGATCCAGTCTTGCTCCAGTGGGTTGGTGAACTCCGCCAAGGGGTCTGGGATTCCATGACTTTCACGTCCGGCGTCCTCCTTGGCCCATACGGCCCTCTTCCCCTCGTAACCACGGATTTTGAGGTGGTGGGGAGGCGTGTTCCTGGCGTGGAGCGCCTTCATTTTCTCCGACTTTTCCTTGACTTCTTCTTTAGCGCAATTCTCCTTGAATTTTGCAAAGTCGTCTTCCATTATTAACGGATTGTCATCATGAATCTTGGACCACGGTTCATTCTTCACAATCGCTTTTTTCACCCAAACTTTCCAAACGGAGAAGTCGATGGTGAACATCACCATCGCCTTGTCGTTTATCTTTGTCATGGCGATGTCTTTCCACGGATCTTCATATTCTTTTTCATTGCGACCGGGGAACAACAACCTATTGTGCAACTTCTTTAGGAGCATGTTCTCCATATGTGGTATCTGCCTCAACCACTCGTCATTGATGTTGGCGGTTTCCCTGAGGATGCATCCTAGTTGATTGCCCCAGCACGAGCGCGCTTCCTCCGGCGCCGTTGGCTCAAAATTCTTGGGGTGCAGCTCCGTGACCACAATTTGTCCGATACCAAGCTCGTTTTGTCTTCATGTCCTCTTCTTCTTCGGTGCTTTACCGGCTATTACAGCATTGTTGCCGGTCTCGGGGGTGGTGTCAGTGCCGGTGACAGTGCTGGTGTCTGTGTCGGGGTTGGTGCCACTGCCGCCACCATGCAACCCCATCTGGTGTTCATCCAGGTAATCGAAATAGTGATTTGCTTTCTCGATGGGGTCTTCAAGCCGAGCAGAACCACCCGCGACTTCGGCGTCGGTAGACATGTTTCCTATTCAACAATTGTAAATAAAAGATATAATGAAAAGAAAAAAGGGGCCTATATTTGGTCGGAATGTTGATTCATTCCCCTCTCGGCAAATTCCGAGTACTCCATATGTCCAAGTTTCTAGCACAAGTCATGCAGAAAATCACGGGAATTTTTGGCATGGCCTTTGCTAAAAAGTGGAGATATGGAGCGCCTAAAATTTGCCGGAATGGAAATGAATCAACATTTCCACAAAACATAGACCACTCAGATAAGTTTCGACATTCAACCAATAGTGCAAAATCATATAACAACAATGACATATATCATATAACATCAATGACATATGAGCATCACACGAGCACATAGTGAAATGACCTCACTAAACATTGCAAAATAGTGGTCTTTTCAAAAACCAAAAACCTTCGCAAAATGATCTCACTAAACATTTGCTACTGTTCTTTATTTATAGGAAGGGAGGTACTATTTTTTGCTACAGTTTTAGATTTATAGCTATTCTATATACCTACAAAAATTGCCTAGCTAATTTTAATTTATAGCTATTTTATATACCTACAAAATTTGCTTCTGTTTTTATAGCTATTTTTTTATTTATAGCTATAATGCTACTGTTTTTTATTAATAGCTAATTTTTTGCTAATTCACCTAAATTAGCTACCGCCCTAAACTAAGTTTGCTACTACCCTAATTAAACTAATTTTCTACTGCCCTAAACTAACTAGGGTTCATCTCATAGGTTTCATCTAACTAGGGTTCTAAATCTGGCAAAAACATAAAGAGAGCAGAAAGCAAAGAGAGGGGGAGGTGGGGGAGGGGGTACCTAAAGGGAAGAGAGTAGAGAGCAGGGGGGAGGTGGCCGGAGCGGAGGCGGCGGACGAGGAGGCTGGAGCAGCGGCAACGCGGAAGAGGAGGCCAGAGCGGTGTCGGCGCGGGCAAGGAGGAGGTCAGAGCGGTGGGCATGGGCGACGACGTTTCACATTGAGCTTCTTCCCTTTCTTGTTTGCTCCCAAGTAATTGAGCCCCTCCTTGTTACTTTTTCGAAGCCGTGGATTACAATCTTTCTTAGGTAATGTAGTATTGATTCTTCTTTTCACGTATGCTTCATTGTCATTGTCATCTTCCCTCATCGGGTTGCCGTATTGGTCGTAGTCTTCCTCGTTGGCTACTCCATCCATTTTGATGATGCTCCTTTTGGATCTCCTCACGACAACACAACTGGGATTGGCCGGGTCGGTTATGAAGAAGCATTGTGTCACGTGCTTAGCGTGTACCCATGGCTCATTTTTGGCGAGGACGTTAACATTCACGGAGTTCTCTTCACATCGGGTATAGACATGGTGGTGAAATACTTATTTTCTATTACGACGTCCTTGTCCCATCTGACACGGAACATCATCACGTCATGCATTTTCCAGCACAGTCAAGCTCCCATATCTCTTCGACCCTACCATAGAATCTCTCAGTTGTTCCGTTAGCATCAGTCACACATTGAATTATCACCCTAGAGTTTTGGTAATCACTATCCACGTCTTTGGACTCCGTGTAGAATGTGTACCCATTGATATCGTAGGACTGATAGGTCACGAGCTTGGGCGCGGGGCTATGTGCTAATGCGTGTACGAGTAATCCGTCTGAACTACCCTCTTCCGGGGGATTTTTAAGAACTTTCTGTTCAATCCAGCGCAAGAAAGTGGTGTTGTGATCTACAATAACTTCGCCGTCCGTATTGAGCATCCCATTATCACGGCACTTCTTTGCGATGGTTTCTTTGTGATGTGCCACATAATCATCTACCACATCTAG
>NW_025226202.1:11566-13605 GCF_018294505.1 Triticum aestivum | reverse complement strand
TGTTGTAGCACTACTAAGTTAGCCCTATCAAAGTCGTTCCGTCTATCCGAGTAGTCCACGTGCAATTCCCTATGGGCGTTGTTGTGACCATCTCCTTCGAGCTTCCCATCTTGCTTCTTGACGGGCAAACCAACAACAGGGTCTCTGACGCTTATATAATTCTTGCAAAAGGAGACACACTCATGCGTCAGATACCCCTGGATGATGCTCCCTTGTGGACAGGACATGTTACGAACGAACCCTTTGATGACCCCATTCATCCTCTTGAACGGCATCATGCTGTGAACGAATGTCGGCTCGAGGTCGATGATGACGTCCAAGATGTGGACAGATGCACCACGACGTCAAAGAACGCGGGTGGGAAGTACATTTCAAGCTCACATAGTATGACAACGATCTCTTCCTGTAGCCATCGGAGCTGCTACACACTTATGGACTTTCGAGATATAATGTCGAAGAACTTGCAGAGACCAGTAAGCGTGTCACGGACGTGCTTCTCCATTATCCCTCTAATGGCAACCGAGTCTATCTGTGTCATCATCACGTGACAGTCATGAGACTTCATCCCGCTGAACCTTTTCTTCTTGGGGTCTAGAAATCTGCTTATCTTCCCATAGTAAAAGGAACTGATTTGATTCCCATAAGGCACTTGATGAATTGATTGATCTCCTACGCACTTAAGGTGAAGCAAGAAGGGTGGCAATAATTCTCCTCCTTCTTGATGAATTTTCCGCCCCTTTCCCCCTCCTCCCTCTCCATCTCCGTCTCCTCCATCAACTTTTTACGGTGGAGATCTTTCATGATCTTCAAACCTTCCAAGTCTTTCCTTGCCTTTGGCCCATCCTTGGTCTTCTCCGGCTTGTTCATCACTATGCCAAGCAAGCTCTCAAGGACATTCTTCGTGATATGCATTGGATCAAGGCAATGAGGTGTGTCATGATTGGGCCAATACTCCAAGTCCTAGAAAATAGACCTTGTTTTCCATACCTTCAGCAGTGGCTCTGGCGCCTTTTTGTTCTTTCCCGGCACGGGGCATTGTTCCCAGTTTCTAAACAGCTCATCGATTTTGGCGCCGCTCCTCTTACGTGGAGGTCCAAGAAGCTCAGCCAACCCATTGAATAGATCTCCATGCTTTCTCCACGGGTCATCCTTCTCGAGCCATCTATGATGCCCCATGTACATTATTTTCACTAACCCGCCATCTTTCATTAACGTAAGCTGCTGAGACGTTGTATCATCCATGCACCTCGTGCATCCGCAGTATCCGTGGCAAACCTGGCCTGAGGTGTACCCGTAACCAAGATATTTGTGCACCATCATCATCAGCGCGGCTCTCATATGGAAATACTCTCCTTTGCTGGCATCCCATGTACATGCCGGTGTTTTCCATAATGTGTCTAGCTCCTCTTGCAGAAGCCCCATATATAGGTTAATACTATTTCCCGGTTCTTGAATCAGCATGCTCATGTGTATGTACTTTGTCTTCATGCACTTCCATGGGGGGAGGTTGTACATCCATACAAACACGGGCCATGTGCTACGATTGGTGTTCTGGTTCCCAAACGGATTCATGCCATTGGTACTCGCACCAAGCACGATGTTCCTTGGATCTTCTACAGCAAATCCATATACGGTGTTGAATGCTCTCCAGTGGCTACCATCTACCAGGTGTCTCAGCCTCGGATCATCTCCATCGTCGGGCTTCTTCCTCTCCGCGTGCCAGCGCATGAGCTTTGCTTCCTTAGGATCTACGAAATACCGCTGCAGATGGGGAGTGATCGGAAAGTACCATACAACTTTATGAGGAGCTTTCTTTCCTGCCTTCTTGTATCGAGAAGCATTGCACACTAGACAACTGGTTTTTCCCGCGTGCTCCCCCCGATAAATGATGCAATCGTTGATGCATGCGTGGTACCTAATGTGCGGCAAATGAAAAGGACAAATGATTTTCTTGGCCTCCTCAACACTAGTAGGACACAGGTTCCCCAGGGGAAGAACTTTATTATGTAGAAACTTCAAATGTTGATCAAGGCTTTTGT
>NW_025226202.1:7671-11556 GCF_018294505.1 Triticum aestivum | reverse complement strand
TGTCGATTTGTTTTTGGCCTTCGTCTTTAGAAGTTCGAGCGTGAAACTCAAGCGGGTCACCTCGGGATCGCAACCGTCATACAATGGAGTCCTCGAGTCTACTTCAAGTTGCACCAGCTTAGCCTCCTCTCTAGAAGCAGCTCTCTCACTCGTCGTACTCCTGCGAAGGAGGTCTCGAACATGAGGGTCCTGGACGACTGCACTAGGTAGCATCAAAGACTACGGCGTGGCCGCCGCCTCTTCTCCGCCATGTCCAGATTCTACTTCGCCGTGTCCGGAATCTTCTCCCCCACCGTCATCATTTCCGAACTCTTCCCACATGTCTGACGCCATCGTCTTCTTGTCGATCGGTCATCTCTTCGTCTAGCCCCATGTCGTTGTTCCCTGCCATGTGGACGTCCTCATCATCATCATCTTCTTCACTTATCCACTAAGTATAGCCATCCATGAAACCATTGATCAGTAGGTGTGCCTTCAAAGTGCCACGATCAAAAGTGTCCAAAAGGACTCCTTCCTTGCATCTTGCACATGGGCATCTAATCTTAGTCCGATTATTTGCATACATGTCCATCACCGCGGATTGCATGTACCGCTCCACCTTCCATCCACTCACCTTCATGATCGATTGCACGATATAACAAGCAAAAGGGTTATGAAATAAATAATGCATGCTTCAAAGTCATATATATATATATATATAATTTTGGAATGACCTTGCCTCAAAATAGGACATATGAGTTTGCTCAAAATTCATCGAAATGGAAATAAATCGACATTTTGGCAAAACATAAGCAACTCGAGGGCATGTCCCTAGCACAAATCTCTCCATATGTATATATATAATATATACATCTGGGCTATTCTGTTACGCATAATAGAATATTATTTGGTTACCCTTCTTGTCTAATGTGGTGTACAGGTTGTACTGATGTGGTTTTCTACTTGAACTGATCTTCCTGCGTGTACGACGGGCGGAAATAGGGGATGCAACATGGAGCTTCCGGGCGTTCTTTGGCACGATGCTGCGGGCCATTCGTTGCTAGAGGAGACATGTAAGGAGTTCCGCACATGCGCGCGCTCACTTGGTCGTGTTTTGCGATATGTAGTCACTGGAGGTGACGGCGTGGGCATTTGGAGGCGGACATGTTTTGTTTGTTGGTGTTTACTGTTGTGTTCGTAGGCCTCAATTTACGTCCTGTTTGTTGTTTCGATGTGAGAATGATCTGTGGGTGAGAGTTTTTCGAGATTATTTGACTGTAATTTATGATTAGAAGTTTTGGTGTTCTTGGTTGTTGGCCATCGCCACCATGGAAATGTGTTCTTCTTTTTCTGATGTTTTATTTTTGAATTGGCGTTGCAGGGAGATAGTTGAGGATTGTCTAATTAGATTTTTGTTGTCAACTTTGCTTCTTGAGTTGTTTCCACCCTGGATTCCCATGTGATTTGGTCGTTGGTGGAGGTGGTGTTTGGTGGCTGACTCTAGCCTATGATTTCTTGTAATCTGGTCAAATTGCGTAATTAAATTGTGTGTTTTTCGGTGTTGTTTTGAATTGCTGCCGTATGTGTAGTTGGACTGCCCCGTGTCAAAGCTTGTATTACTGTGCGTTGACATTGGAGCAAGTATTTCATACTGGCTGTCTACCCCATACCCTCTGCACTTTGAGTATAAAGCCCGGTCCCTCTGTCACTGTCGTTCCACCAGCTGCAACCAAAAGAAAAGCCAGATGGATCCTGAGCTGGGAAAGGTCACAGAGGAGGAGGAGGGGGAAGCCGTCGATGTGAGGACTGCAACGACGGAGCAGAGGAGGAGGAGGCGCAGGCGCAGGTAGATGGCACGACGTGCTGCCGAGGAGGAAGTGGATGCAGAGTTCAACAAACGCCTTGCGCGCAAGTTGATGGATACTTGCAACTCCAATGAACTGGAGCTTCTTTTCCCAGATGGCAGGGGAAGGAACCATGTTCAGATCATTAGTTGGGCAAGTCGAAAGCAGCCACGGCTCCACATCCATCCACCAGGGCTAAACGACGTCGTTTCTTTGATCGTTATGACTAAAGTAGTGAATGTTATGTTTTTAAGATTTGTGTTGTGAGGGAGCAGATGTTTGAATGAATAAATGAATTCAATTGTCTCCCTCTGAATGTGTTGTTTTATCTACATATGTTTGTCATGTGCAGTTTTTGAACTGCTATTTTATCTTAAGTTGAATTGATTGGCGGTCAAAAGTTGCATGGCATGTATAATAATTATTTTGTACCAGCTGGCTACCCACCTGCCTATTTATTATTTTTCTACCAGCTGTTTTATCTTAAGTCCGCCTGGTTATAAATTCCATCCTTCTATGTGTGGTGTGTGGCTCAGTCTCCCCATCCTTTTTCTTCCATCTTCCATAATAAGATCTAGGTTCCTCCCTCTTATCTCTATTGTTTTCTTCCCTGTTCTTGTGTTTTCCATGGAGGACTGTTCATGCGGATGCCTAACAAAGATGGCGTGCATAGCTGAAGGATGTGTGTACGAATCTAGTTTGGAGCTCACCCAGACTCAGCGCCATGGCCAACTTTCTTGTCTTCTGTATAGCAACCATGGTTATCGTGCACCCTATGTTTGTCGCCTGACGGTTGGTGACTTGAAGGAATCATGGGTATGTGTTTCTATTCATGTTGTTTTCTACTTTTTTGTAGGTCTGTTTTTGAATTCCATGGACTGAATCTGTAGTTTAGTTTTATGAATAGTTTGTCTATATTTTTTATTTGGTTTTGCCAGAATTTAACAGTAGGGATTTCTGTGTGTATTTGTTCATTACTTAACATTATTTCATCCATTTTTGTATAATCCTTGATCTGTTTTTGTCAGATGTTTTTACTGTAGGTGTATTGATATGTATATTTCTTTAGCCTTAGTCAGGTCACATGACTAGTTAGTTTTGTGTTATTGTTTTGGTCCAGATTTTTTCTTTTCAGTTTTGTTATGCAAACCGTTACTATACCTGTGTAAAAATTCAGTTATGTCAGGTGTTCACTTTGTTTTGTACTCCCATGCTGATTTGCAGAAAATGTCACACAGGATCAGGATTGCTGCTCCTAGTTCCGGTGTCCTGAAGATGGAGATTTCAGACAAAAATGGGTATCAGTTGATGGAAGTTTCCTACCACATCGACTTTGATGGCTGCATCAACCTAACTACCGGGTGGAAGAAGTTTGTGGAAGAGTCTGGATTTGAGGATGGTGATGTGGTTATGGTTATGTTCTCCAGGGAAGATGACTCTCTGACATTCAGAATTTATGTGATGTAGGTTTAAATGTGGCAAATGACGCCAGTTGTGAGATTTGTGTGTGGTTGACTATGTTGCAGTATTTTTTCTTTAAAACATTTGCTGTGAGATAGTTGAATTCTATTGTATTATCAGATGGTTTGGAACAACTTATGTAATGTTTTTCCTATTGTTTTGCTCAAGTATAATTATTTTATTTATATATTATTTATATTGGTACTAGAACAATTCTATAGTAGAACTGATAGGCATCCTTTGTTTTGATTGGTATATTTTCATGTACATAACTCGCAGACGGAACTATGCGCTGATGATGTTTGTAGAACCCCTTGTTGGGGTTTTAGTTTGCTGAACTTACATTCTGTTAATGGTAGTACTGAACTATTTTAGGTTGTCAATTACCAATCAAATATTTTTGTTGTATAACATTTTTTCTTACTTTTTTACATGAATTTTGAAGCACATTTTTTCTTTTTTACAATTGAATAATGATAGTTCGAGTATTTTTTAAATTAAAAGATTTTAATCTTGGCTGCCCAATACTTTTTTTACTTGAAACTTACGAATTGTGGTAGTTGAACTTTTTATAAATTTGTTTCTGAAATTTATATTTACA
>NW_025226202.1:6207-7162 GCF_018294505.1 Triticum aestivum | reverse complement strand
CTTAGTTCTTAGAATTAAGATATGTTTGAACTTTTTACATTATTTGTTTTTTAACTTATTTCTTTTGACTTTTTTTTAAATTATATGCATTTTTTGTCATGTGTGATCGGCTGGAATTTTGTAATGGGGCGAAGTACTGTGTTGGGCCATCTGCCTGCGTTGTTTTCGGCCCAGATAGCCCGTCCGCGCGGCTCTGCAACGTGGCATGTGCGTGCGCTATGGGTTTAGTCCCACCTCGCTAGTCGAGGGGGCTCGAGACCTGTTTATAAGTGCAGCCGAGGCTCACCAGTCGAACTCCTCTAAACACTTACCTGAGCGCTTATACACGACGCTTGCTCTCTCTCATGACCTATGGGCCCTGGTTGGCGGGCCCTGCGTTGTGTGGATTACTAGGGATTCACCAACGGGCTCGAGTTCAAGTATCTAGCATTGTCAGGGCCTGTGCCTGTCCTTGGGTGGTCAATTATTTTTTTTGTTGGTTGAATCCAGTACTTGACTATACCAGTAACTCGGACTCATACTTTTTTGTCCTTGGGCGGTCAATTTTTTTTGTTTGAATGTAGTACTTGACTCCACTAGTAACTTGGATTGCTACTTTTTTGTTCTAGTTCTTGTGAGTTTTGTTCTAGGAACGAGCTATAACATGACTTGCCCCCGCACCGCACCAAAGGGCATAGTTGTACTGACACATCTTCCTTGTATGGACTTGCCCCCATTATCTATCTTAGGGGTGTGTGGGGTGGGGGGGATACAATAATCGCACTGGGCCTGTCAAACGAGCGCATTGCCGCGTTAGCGCGAGGCCGGGCGGGGGGGGGGGGTCGGTAACCCCCTCCCCCATCCCGGTGAGGCCGAGCCAGGAACGAGCCGTAGCAGGCGGCGACGCGCGTGCCACGGTGTCGCATGCGGTGGCGAGTCCGTAACATGACTTGCCCCCATTATCTATCTTTAGGGG
>NW_025226202.1:0-4347 GCF_018294505.1 Triticum aestivum | reverse complement strand
TCTTTAGGGGTGTGTGGGTGCGTGTGGGGCGGGGGAAATAGAATAACCGCATTGCCCCTCGGTGCATAGTTGTACTGACACATCTTCCTTGTATGGACTTACCCCATTATCTATCTTTTTAGGGGTGTGTGGGTGCATATGGGGGGGGGAACAGAATAACCGCACTGCCCCTCGACGCAGTGCATAGTTGTACTGACACATCTTCCTTGTATGGAATTGCCCCATTATCTATCTTTTTAGGGGTGCGTGTCGGGTGGGGGGAATAAAATCACCGCACTGCGCCTGTCAAACGAGCGCACTGCCACGTTAGCGTGAGGACGAGCCGGGGGGAAAGGGGAGGACCCCCCCCTCCCCCACCCCGGCAAGGGCGAGCCAGGAACGAGTCGTAGCAGGTGACGACGCGGCATGCCGCGGCGTCGCATGTGGAGGCGAGTCTGTAATATGACTTGCCCCCGCACCGCACCGCACCAAGGGGTATAGTTGTACTAACACATCTTCCTTGTATGAACTTGCCCCCGCACTGCACCGCACCGAGGTGGATAGTTGTACTGACACATCTATGTAACATGACTTGCCCCCGCACCGCACCGAGGGGTATAGTAGTACATGATTTGTCGCCGTTATCTTATCTTTATTTTTTAGGGGAAAAACCAGCACCGTTATGAATTATTATTTCATTTGTACTTTTTGATAATTTTTATTGTACCGTTGTGAGTTGTTATTTGTACTTTAGCTATTTGTTTTCTCCCTCTATATTATTTTTATTGTATTTAATTTTTAATTGTATTTAATTTTTGCTATTATCTTTGGTAGCTGCCTAGAGATAGTGGGCTTCGCCACAGTTCTGGGCTTTAGCCGTCGGTTTTAGCCCACTCACCTTTTAACCTCCGATCTCCAAATTGATTCCTTCTTCGTTCCCCTCTTCTCGCAGAGAAGTTGCTTCTCCTGTTTCGCCGCGGGAGCGTCTGCCGACGGGTTGAACCCCAGGGGTGGAGGTCTAGGTGGTCTGTTTGCTCCTTTTGGTCTGCGATTGACTCCCCTTGCGTCCTCTTATGTACAGATTTTCCCTCTATTTCTGAGCTCTTGCTCTCTTGATGTCTCATGCTGGATTCGCTAGGGTTCCTTTGCTCTTGAATGAGCGGTTGGCGACAGTGATACTCGATTCCATGGCGGATTTTGTGTTTTCTTGTAAGAGTTTTGCTTTGTATGGTGTGCTTCATTTCTGAAGTAGGTCAGAGCCCTAATTTTTGTTCATGTGTCTTGTAGATCTGGTTCGGCAGATTTTAGGTCTATAGATCTCAATGAGTACGTCATCCAGTCCGGACAAGTTGAATGCAGGTGATTTTCCCTGTAATTTGGATGATGTTTTAACAGATCTGGTTTTTAGGTTGTATAGGTGTTGTCGTACCGACTTTATAAGTTGTATGTATTTTTGATAGCTGTTATTTTTGCCCTGGATTGTGTTGTGTGTATAGTTTTGGCGGTTGATGTGACCTGCAGACAGTTTGTAGTACTGATCATCATCTGTATTTTGAACTGATGTCCTGGCATTTGAATAGGTTGTAGTAGTCAGTGAAGAACTGGTATGATGTTGAAAGAGTTTTCATTCTGAAGTTTGTTGTGCTAGTGGTGGGTTCATATTGTTTTATTGGGCGCACTTGTAGTGTTCATATAGTTGAACTGATTGCTTGTTCATGTACTTTTTTGGTAATTATGATGTTGTTGCAGATGTTGGAGTGTTGGGGCCTCCTGATTCTGAAAAATTAGAACACTTTCAAGATCTTGTGAATGTTATTTTTGAGACACCAAATCCGCTAGAAGAACTTGAGGATGTTGCTGGTGTTTCCCTTATATTTGCTCTTTTTTTAACATTGATGATGGAATGTATTCTCTTAACGTTGATGATGTTGATGGCAGCTTGTAGTTGTCTGTTACTCAGTCATAGAGTGTTGATGGCACTGACCGTATTACTCAGGCTGAGGATGTTCCTATGTAGTTACAACTCGAGGATGAAAGGATAATAAAGAAGAAGTGTGATTTTGAAAGGAGAAAGGAGTTGGAAAGACGTCAAAAGGATGCCTGTGCTCAACGAAGTGATCAGGATGTTGCTCAGGCTCCTGAAGGTGTAGGTGATGAAGGTGGTGACGCGGCCTTTTCAACTGTTGATGCTGGATCTCATGGAAGTGACATGCCTGTGAAGACAAACCTGATGCAAACTTGTTTGACGCAAGTGTTTACTCGTGATGCAGTTAAGGAGAAGAAAGTTGTTTTGAAGAGGAAGATGTCAGATCGAAATCCTGATGGCACACAGAGGCGTAGCCCACGTGTGAAAGCTGGTTCCAAACATGGTAATAGCAAAGCTGATGGGGATAGTGTTGCTGTGAAGATTGGTCCAAGCAAACTTGGTGGCTTCCCTATCCGTCGTAGTCCACGGGTTTTGACAAATAAGAAGCCTTCTTCGCCTCCTCTTCCAAAGCGCTCTTTGTTGAAAGAAAATAATAAGCATAAAGTTCATCCTGCGAAGGTGAACAAAGTTGTGAAGAAGCATGCTCGTGTCGAAGCTGAAGATGTTGTATCTGAAGAAGATGATATCGAAGTTGATTCTGAAGATGAATTTGTAGTGGTATGTGTTTTGTACTGAATGTGACTAACTAGTTGTACTTGCAATGATTTAATTGTGTCTGGGCTGGTATGCTGGCCAGGCGAGGCTGGTCATTGTTTGCATCAATCGAGAGTGGTATTGATGTTGTTTCAAGGGTTGAACTTGTGCAATCTTTTCTTTTTTCAATTTTCCATCATATGCTTATTTTGTTTTCTATATTCATTTATTTAATGTGTTTCTTCTTTATTTTCAATTACAGCCTGTTAGCGTTATGAGTCCGGTCAAGCCGGTGGGAGGTAATGCCGGAAAAGTTGCCTTGGATGATGGTGACCAACGGAAATTCAACTTGACTATGCGATGTTCGTTGGGAGAGTTTGAAGCTTGTGCTAAATTGCTTGAGAGTCAGCATGTGTCTAGGGTTCGTGGAGCTGGTTTTGGTTCTATCGTCAATTGGAGGGTGAAGTCTAACATTTCCCGCCCTCTGATGGGAGTTTTGTACCTAAGGATAGATCATGATACGATGACTCTTGACATGGGTGAGGCTAATAAGAAGCTTCGCATCACTAGGGATGGTATACAACAATTATTTGGGTTCCCTCGTGGTGGTCGTTCTCCGCCAAGGCCATTAGAGGATGGATATGACGATGCTCTGATGAAGTTAAGATCGGAGCTTGACATTTGCAGGAACAAAGATATCAAGACAAAGGATTTTAGGAATAAGCTCAAGGTGCTCGTCAAGGATCCTAGCAGAGATGACCTTGCTCTAAAGTGTTCTTCATTATTGTGTTTATGAAGGTTGTGTTGCCTGGTGCCGCCCCGCGTGTTTCCAGAGAGGCAGCAATGTTTGAGGGTCTCGTCTTTGAGGACATGGCTAATATGGATTATTATCAGCTGATGGTTGATGAGCTTAGAAGGGCTGTTGTCAGGTACCAAGATGGTGTTACCCTTGGGAAGGCAGTCACAGGCTGCACTATAGGGCCTGTACTAATGTACCTTGACTTCCTTATCCATGGCAAGACTGCGGAGCCTGACCTGCGAGTCCCCCACATATTTTTCATGGATCCTGTCAAGCCTTCTAATCTGGTTGATGCAGATTTGATAAAAAAAGGCAATGCAGATCCAAAGACTTGGGTGTTTGCGAAGCTTCTGGTGAGTTTTATTGCTCTTGTGTCTTGTAGCCCTTTTTTATTTAGGTATAGCTATTTTTGCTGGAGTGAACATGTGTCCCGCAGATTTACCTGTTTAGATTTTGTCATTTCTTAAGACTTGTGAGGTTTAGGTACGATTTTTAGTACTGTTGTTTCATGCGTGGTTGAACTGAATATCTTTGTTCAACTGTCTTGTCGGTAAATACTAACAAATTGGCACTCACAGTTAATGATTGATAGTGCTGTTGATTTAAATCTGTTAATATCACGTTTTATTTTTCCCTGTGTGTTGCATTGATTAATTAACTCTGTTTTCCTCTTGTTTGTAGTGGAAAACTCAAGAGGAGGTTGTTTTTTTCCTAGTGTATAAAAGGGCAGTTCTGGAGATGCCGTCGTTTCAGGTTCTCGAGTTTTCATCTCTGCATGATGAGTTGAGAGATGACCGTGGTGTTGAGTGTGCTGGTTATGTTCCCACTAGCCCTAGTAATGCTAGTACTTCACAGAGGCAGGGTTTTGGTATTGATGTAGTTGTTTCTGCGTTGGAGCGCGCTGAGCATATTTTAAGTAATGTGTGTTCTGAGCTGCAAAAGGTCCCAA